>NW_013665703.1:271867-289097 GCF_000517525.1 Limulus polyphemus | reverse complement strand
ATAATGTGACGGTCAATCCCACTATTCGTTGGTAAAAGCGTAGTCCAAAAGTTGGCGGTGGGTGATGATGACTAGCTGCCTTCCCTCTAGTCTTACACTGCTAAATTAGGGATGGCTAGCGCAGATATCCCTCATGTAGCTTTGCGCGAAATTCAAAAACAAACAATTCCATTAAAGTTGATGGTTGGCAGCTCAGAACACCTTCTGGAAATTTATGAATCAGTGAAACTAATAATATTAGTTTATGTTTTACGTCTGAATATTGTATAATTAAGTTACAAATTATTCCAGCAATTTCATGGTCTGGTGACTCGTTGAAAATCACCCGAAACTGAAATTTGTTTGAAGTGTGCAATTTGACACACAAAATAAATAAACATCATGTTTATTCTGGTCAGCATTTCTGAATGTAGTCAAGAAAATTTCCACACAATGGTCTTATAAGCGAAGTTTAAAACATAATATTGGAAATTATCTTAGCATTATAAAACCGGAAGAGAAAAACATGAATCTTAGTAAAGTTTAGTTAGAAAATATTAGTTAACTGAAATTAAGGCGCAATATTTCACTTGAGCCGAATACGATTACTCCGTATCTTTAAAGAGACTTGTCTAAGAGTTAAAGGAAACATAGAAGGAAAGTCATATGATATATTGTTTGACACTGGAACTACAGGCACTAACGTTCGATTAAAGCAGAAAAGTGACTGCACAGATGAAGCTAGAAAGTGAACTCATGATAAGTGCAGAATTAAATACGTTTTCGGTCAAGGGGATCTTGAAGCTATTTTATTTCATTGTAATTTGTTTTTATACAATATTGTGTGTGGGAGTTAGTAATAGAGAAACTACTGTATCTCTTGGTTTGAGTTCATAAAACGTGATTGTATGTTGAAATTGTAACCAAACAGCTTCATTATATGTAATTAAAGAATAACATTGCACTATGTGTCAGCTACCGAACTTGAATATATAATTCTCGTTGTATATGATAGCCAGTTGATAATTACATCTGATAATATAGAAATAATATCAGAATATTAATACGTCGAACCTGTAATTAGTGACAAAGGTATGAGGATGATCAGAAGTTTGTTCAGGAGGACTATAACTTAGAAAATGTTTAAAAGGCCTAAAGGTTTTGGTATAAGAGTTATAAAAGTGACAAATCATTCATTGGTGATAAATGGAAACATATATGAGGCATTTAGTTTTTACACCACTGTAATGAAGACGATGACAATAAAAACACTTTTACTTACTGTCAGCAGAATCAACTTCTTAAGTGATGGAAGTTTGTCTTCTCACTTATATGAAAAATAACAGGGTTAATTAAAGGTGAACCAAGCTGATGTTGTGTAAGTATCTTGAAATTTAAGTGATGAATTCAAGAGGTTATGAGAGTATACTTTAGGATGCAGCTAGTATCACTAAGACTACTTTAATCAGAAACATTTCGTTTTTTTATATTCTTCCATCAGCTAGATAGCTTAATATTAAGAAAACTTCGGAGAAAATGCTTAGAATAATCAATGGTGTTGGATGTCGTCAATTTATAAAAACGTAGTACTGGGCCTGTGTTGTGAAATGATGAGATCTACGGAGAATCAGCATGGATTGGTTAAAATGAAGGTATTACAACGCCATAGGATAAAATGAGTATGTTGACGACTTTGGCACATTACAACAGCTAAATAAAAAAATCAAATAATGATATCATTTTAATGTTAGACTGTTTCGTATAGTGACCAGTCCACAAACCTGAATCAATGGTACGGAAGCTGGTTAATGAGTTCATATTAAAATGTACGGTTAAACACACAACTTTGAAATGTATAAAACGTATGGAATCACCTATGTATTTAGACACGAGATAGAGGCTTTAGAACCAAAACTTGAACTCCTGATGATGAACTATAGAACTGCAATTTTGAATCCAACATCTGTCATCCTTAGTCGGAGATGAAGATATTGTTGGTCCTCTTTAGTGATTGTCGAAGATCATGATGAGTTTGAGTCAACTTCTACATAATTACCTTTTATTTGAGGATGTTTATGAATTTGTCTATGAGGTGCTGAAGGTATCCAGCAAAATAATAAAAACTATTTTAAGTTGCTATGTTATACAACACAAAGAGGAAGAACAGTGTAATTCAAAGTTGATTTAAAACTGGGAAGGCCCAACTACAGTGATGAAGAGAATTAACTATCTCGTGTACCATACTTGAAAAGGCAGACATTCCGAGCTAAAAGTTACCCGTATTGAAAAGACAACATAATAATTATATATTTTCAAACCACATGAAAATTATTCGATCAACGAATGAGCAAATGACAAATTAATTTCACATGTAACTTTCACACTGAACGAGATGCGCCAAAGTAATAAATAAATGAATGAACTAAAGGTTTCACTATAGAAGATACTTTTATGACCATAGACGTTTAACATTAGCAATAGTTCCAATTATGACGTTAATTGATCAGATTCGACAAAGGATAAAAAAACAACAACAACAAAGGTTTCAGGTTGAAGAGATTTTCATGACTCTGAGAATGGAACGTTTGGCATTAGGAACAGTTCCAAAGATGACGCTTGCCTTTCATCACCACTGACAATAGATTTGTGTTCTAGATATGTTCAAAAAGAATTAGGAGTAATATATGTGAAAAATACTTAAGAAAATTCACAAGTTAGAACATTTTAACACGAAGTAGGACACAATATTTTATATAATGTTTTGCTAGTTCAAAAGATACTGAATTGTTCTGTAATATAATTATTTGTATTATTAGCCTTTGTTATTAAATTGTAGAAATTTAATGGATGGGGTTTAATAATGCAGTATATTTTGATTAATATAACAGTAATATTTGAAATAATAACAGTAAGACTTGTTTAAACGAAAATGTTAAAGAAAAGTTGTAAAGGAAACTGGTAAACTAAGTTAGAGTATATGTCGGAAGGTGACTAGAAAGAATGAAAAGTCGGTAGATTCTTAACTCTAGTGCATTAGTGTTTCGCTGCCAGTTCAAAGGAAATAGTTATTGAGTTAATATACGAGCGTTCATTTAAAAGCTGAAGTTGCATTCCAGTGCCCGCCAGCCCCCTTCCAACCCCCACGTAACATACCTACCAGGATTACAAAAATTATATCACGAAAGACAGAAAAAAAGAATTTACACACCGCTCTTAACCTCTAATTCGAATAATTTGGTATAATCCTTGCTATATTACTTATATATGTACATATATATATATAGAGAGAGAGGGGAGGGAGGAGTACCAAATAAGAGTCTTGTTATGTTACATTTCTGTTAGCTAATTACAGAATACAGAGCAGCCACTCACGTGACGTCGGCTGGAAAATCTGTTAAATGGAACTCCAGTGTATGTGATTAAACATATCAATCAGACTTTTCGGTGCGTCAAATAATCTATGACAAATTAAAGCTGGAAATTTGTAGATTGAATACCATTTTGTTATATTCGTTAACTATCCAAGTATGATGACATAAAGAAGAATTTGTGTTGCAGTGAAATACTACTAGTAATAAACTTTCTTTCCATTAAACCATTATTGATGTTTCTATTGTAACAGCTGTATAGTCTAATGCAAAAATAAAGCACAAAATAAACAGTTTAAGTGTTCTGGAAATTCACACTTTTTCTTGTGTGGGTAAACGAAATGAATATAAATTTCTGGATACTAATATGCTTAGTTAATTTTCGATACTATTGGACTTTACCATTTCTAGTTCCTATCAAGCAAATAATAATGACTATGAGCGATAAGCAGTGAAATGTTATAAGATTAGGCTCTTAGGATATTATATTATTAACTTTTCAGCTTAGTTTTAAACATTAGAAATTTAGAAGAGTCATGCACCATTAGAAAACTTTACTCATTTATGAATAATTTCTACTAATTAGAAACATCTTAGCGCTTGGCATAGCCTGATAGTTATGGCGCTCGACTCGCAATCTGAGGGTCGCGAGTCTTCTCAGCGTGGTAGTAATCTATGACAGTTAAGTATGCAATCTCATACCATACCAATCCATGATAAATTATGTAATCTTATACTGCAAAACCTATGACAATCTATGCAATCTCATACCGTATGAATCTATAATAGAGTATGTAATCCCATACTATACATTACAGTTAAGTAATTAGTCTCATTCCATTCTGAGATAATAGGAATCACATTCACAAATAAACTCGCCTATCAACCATGGGGGAGTTATAATGTGCTGATCAATCTCAGTATTCGTTGTTAAAAGTAGCCCAAGAGTTGGGAATGTTAAAAACGCTTAAACAAGACATAGAAACAAGTTTCCTGATTAAATGTGTTTTACAAAACATAACAACAAATAACGAATAACGGAATATAACCACAAGTAAGTCAATATAAATAAAAATAACCAGTTATGACCGGTTGGAGTGAAAAAACACTAAACACAGGTAGTCTAACTTTTTGACATGTTTACGTTCTTAGTAAAGCAAATTCTCATGGATGAATAGTAACACTCAAACAGTTCCTGGTTACAACACTTGTGTTATTAATAAGTAAATATGGATAATTTGTTATTTTGCTTAGTTTACTTCTTCGACTAAACATTATATATACGAAACAGTTTGTGTGTACATTCATATATATATATATGTGTGTGTGTGTCTGTGCAGTATATACTTAAATGATCACTCACCTCATATTACTGACTGACAATTTTGTTTTCTGATTTAGATGCATTCTGGGAAATGAATTTCGAACTGGAGTGTCTATTTTCTTCCATTGTTTCAATACTTCTCCCAGAAATACAGATGCCAGAGTGGCCTGACGTGCAAACCCTCACAGTTCTGACTCAATGAAATTTATTAACCCAACCCACTGATATTGTTTGAAATAAAGATAAACAATATAGTCTACTGATATTGTTTGAAATAAAGATAAACAAGATAATCTACTGATATTGTTTGAAATAAAGATAAACAAGATAATCTACTGATACTGTTTGAAAAAAAGATAAACAATAATACCATAAGAAAGTTTACAAACGTAATGATTTTATTTAGCATCTTATGTTTTTATTATACAGAGCAACACTGGGAAAGAGAATGTTTGTTTCTTTTTTTTTCTGTAAACACTGTACATGAGATAATGACGATAACAGTGGCTCTTAGCGTTTCTTTATGAGCGCTCATTTTTTACGCACTAATCTAATCGAAATGAATGTATTAAATAATCGTATAAATTCAATTCCAATTGTTATTTGAATTGAAATGTTAACAATAATCCTAGTAAAAGTAAGTTTCGAGATATTTTTACACGACGAAGAGACAGACAAACAGTTAAGCAAAGTCGTTCCTGCACACTCCACCATCACAGCTTCCATGGAGAATGAAGTACTAAATAGTACTAACAATAACATGCGGTAGTACGCATGTTAACAATAAGACATGCACTAAATAGTACTAACAATAAGACATGTACTAAATAGTACTAACAATACGCCGAAAGATCGGTTTTAATAGTGAAATCGTAGGTAGATAAAAGTCCGTATAAACACCTTTACATTTCTAATTTATGGAAAAGCAACCTCAATAAATTCTAATATGAAGATTTCTTTGGGTTATTTACCATTGCTATTTCTGTTGATTAATCTTAGTAGGTTGCTATGTTAGAGGAATAGTAGATCAAATACTATGGCACTCGGAGAGTATAACTCTCGCCCCGTAATGTTTCTTTATCTTTTGCATTAAACAACCTAAGAAATGTACGAAACAATTTCTCACTCTTTAAAATGTAGGTCCAGTTGCCATGAGCCTCTATCTATCTTAAATTGTTGTCGGGTTTTCACTGGTTTTCCAAATCCCAGTTTGTTACCAATGTAACGTAGTTGACCTTCAGTGTAATCTTGACGTTTGATCTAAACTAATTAAAATTGTTCAATTGGACCTTAAAAAACAGTCAACTTTTTACGAAACTTAATCAAAATAAGGTAAACACTTTTCGAGTTGTCTTGTTGATCTTCAACTTGAAACTTCGTCTTTTACCTAAATTCTACAAAAGCTAACTTATTGATCATTTGAAGACACTCAGTCATTGTACTAAATTTGATCAATTAGATAAAAACTTTTAACGTTCACATCCACAGAGCAATGAAAAGAAAATCGCCCCGCTCTCGGGCGAGGGTAACTAGGTACATTAGTCAGTTGAATAAAATATTGATATATTCAAATGTAAAATATATTAAGCATAGTTCGCCCTGAATAAAGAACATGGCGTTTATCGATTACCAAAACCAAGTGAAGCAGAAACTGTATCTAAAGGAAACACGAATCTTTTAACTTAGCGTCATGCGCTTTGAATGAATGAGGAACTAGGAATTCGTGCAGAAAGAACAAATCGTCAAAAAATAATTCACTCTACTATCTGTAATAACAAAAAAATGTTACATATAACCTGGAAACATGTAATATTGAATCATGATTTTCAGTAGCATTTTGTAACTGCGACTCGAGCGGTACTCTATTCTTTTGTATTAAAATCACGACGCTGTAATTATGGTTTTATTATATTACATTGTTCACGTGTTTTGTTGAAAGAATATAAATGAGTAATCTCTTCGAGGTATGACTACTACTGAAGTCACTGTAAACTAAAGAATATAATAAGTTGTAACGTATAATTAGCAGTAATTTTTAACACATCAGTAACAGCAAGTTTTAACACACAAGTAGCAATAAGTTGTAATGCATAAGTAGCAGTAAGTAACCCACGAGTAGCAGTAAGTTGTAACAAACAAGCTACAATAAATTGTAGCACATAAATAGCAATAAGTTGTAACACATAAAAAGCAATAAGACGTAACACATAAGTATTAATAAGTTGTGGCACATAAGTAGCAGGAACTGGTCCAAAAAAACCAGACTTTGGGTGAAAGATAAGTCAATTTAGTTTACTAGATTAAACGTATGCATTTCTTGTGTCTTTTATCCTTACAAGAGTTTCATAAAAGACGTGTTTAATATTAACATGGCCCTTTTCTTCCCTTATGTGCTTAAGAAAGAGAATCCTTGATCCTTTACTAGTAATATACAGCAGGTTTTGACGTAGTGCGAATGTAAAGCACAGTACACAACGTTATATTGAATTCAGAAAGTGAAGCTTACAGTATACACTTATGTTCTATTAACGTGAGTAAATAAAATGGCAATGCACGTTCAATCACAGAGTTTATAGACACTTGGAGCTATGAAACCTGATGTATCCCTCAGTTGTCGTTGTGTGTGTGTGTGTGGCTAATCCATAAACTAATTGTCGCGTTGGTTATATAACAAAAAATATATATTTATTGCAGATAATCTCTGGGAAATTGGATTTGTTTTGTTTTATGTTTATAATAACTTTATCTGAGAAACCGGGCTAGCTTATTTTTTCTGTTAATAATAAAAGGAATTATCATTGTTTTCTTTGGTGTTCCTTATGATTAATTTGAGATCAAATTTGGTAGTTTTTAACATTGAAACAAGTAGTCATTTTTGTCTAATCAAGTAAAGAAAAACCTGTTTGTAAGGTATACTTATGGTGAAGAAATAAGTTTATTTACACTGCAACTTGGAATGGAAAAAATATTTACTTAAACACACAAGGTTTAGAGAAAAAAAGAAAGTAAATATTAGCTAATCATTATCATATTTTTAGCAAAAATATGATAATATTTATTGAGGTGATGTGGCTTAGGTGGTTAAAGCGATTATAGAATAAGCGAAAAATCGGGGGTTCGAAACCACTGGTTTCTGTTTAGTTCATTTCAGATTATATATATATATATGTCTTTGTTATGTATCCTATCATCATCAATACTTATTGATAATATAAGGGTTCAGCCGCATTGCTATGGGCCAATAAACCCCCAAAACACCGTTGATAAGATTTTCATCATAGAAAAAAAAATTTTTTTGCTTGCTTTTTGGACTTCGCGCAAAGCTACACGATGGTTATCCATCGCTCATTTTGAACTGAGACTAGAGAAAAGGCAGCTAATAAATAATACCCACCGCCAACTCTTAGGATACTCTTGCCTGACAAAACAAAATACGTAGACTGGCTAACTAATTAATAAATATTTGTTGTAAAATTATTATCAATACTACCAGTTTGACCTCCAGTTTTGATTTCATTCCTTTAAGTCGCACGCTTACTTCCTTTTTTTTGGTCGCACCTTTTTTTTTCACACCTAAGGTGTTTCTGATTACATATCATGATTATTTGTCAATACACACCAACACACCATAGTAAGTAAGAAAGTGACACTCGATAGTAATCAACATCAGCTTTAGGATCGCAACAGTATTACCAGATTCAATAAAATATATGTTGATAGTTTTTCCTCTCAAAAAAAGTGTTAATGACTTCCTTTATAGTAACGCCATGGAAACTAGATTAACAGATTCTTGTCATCACCCGCATGCACTCGGTACAGCCGTATCAAGTATCATTATTTATACTAATTGCTTAAGCAAATATAATGTGACGCTAAACGCTCTTTAATTAGGAGAATTTCATAAGATTTATCAAACATATGCTTAAAAGTTGACAATAAATAATGAATAATTTCCGTCCATCCGTATGATTCTTTGAATACTACTAATATAGTTTGCTTGGCCTATCCAATACTTATGTATCTTCACGTCCTTTCACCTTATAGTTTTGCTGCTCTGAATCTTAATTCGAATAGCAAAAAACTAAAAACGGTCCACTTTTACTCTTAGGCGAAGCTGTAGTACAAATGCTAGACCCAAAACTCACGTGAATTTGTATGTGAGCGTGCGCAAAAATTTTCTTTTAATTTGAAACGGTTTTTTTGTTGAATCATTTTTGTGGCTTATATTTACACCAAATGAGACTCCTAATTGTAGGTTGAAAAAATCTATCAGTGCACCAGTCTTGAAAAAAAATCCATAAAAGTTAACTATGTTTTTCAATCAAATAAAGTTTCCGTACTTTCGGTGCGAAGAAATAAATAAATAGGAAGAAATCCAATCAAAATAGGATATTATATATCTTGTGCATTTCTTAATAGATTACCTTGAAAGTTGGTATGTGAAGTAAGGGTCCATTAGGGCACACCCACTGCAAATATGTGATAGTTTGGATTACCACTGTCTGAGCTACAGAAATTGGAAAACTGCTAAATTATCACTCCGGTAAACACACCAACATGTGCCTTGATCTCTTGAGGTTTTATAATATCTATAATTTCTGATTTTATGCAAATAAAGATTTAAAAAAAAGAGTAGAAAATATACGAAATTTGAATTTTTGTCATTCAGATTCAGAGAATGACAAGCAACATTAGCAAAACAATACATAGATATATATATGTACATATTTACACTAATTTGATTTTAGACACAAGACAACCGTGATATGTTATTTTGTTGCGTTCCTTCTGTTCTTCCGGTTTTTAGGTTTATATTATCTAAAGTTTTAGTATGGTAATCCTTGAGAACCTAATAATAATGAAGTTATTTTACTGTGGCAACTTCGCAACCTCGAATTGATTTATCCTTAACTAAATAACTCCTAGCAATGGTCTGAATCCTAACACACATTTTGTTGTATATCTGGCGTTGTAGTGCTATTAAAATTCTTTAGGGGGCATTGTGTAACCAACAGATGCGACATTTAATTAATTGTTATAAAAAGAGACTCTTGAGTAATATGTTTAGCGAAAATGAGGATCAGGAAATTGGGCTCTGACGTCTTCACATGGAACCATTGAACATCTACCAACGAGCCTCAAGAGTGTAATGTGAAGGGGTATCATTATGTCGAATGTAACTTGAGCAAGTTTACCAAACAGTTTTCACATTACGTGATGATGATGACTAGCTACCTTCCCTCTAGTCTTACACTGCTAAATTAGGGACGGCTAGAGCAGATAGCCCTCGTGTGGCTTTGCGCGAAATTTAAAAAACAAACAAACAAAGTCGCGATACAGTTTTTAATACTTTGGATAGCATTTGTTGGTAGATATGTGTATTTTTAAATTCTTCTGATAAACATAGCCATAACAGCTAACATTCGAAAACGCTTTTGTATATAAAAATAATAGAAATGATTAGTTTCTGTTTCCAAACTAGTCCACTTTATCCCAACTGTTAAATTTTGTTGAGAAAATTGTTTTCCATCAGCAATAACTTATACTGTCACTGAATAGACGTATTAACTAAACATGTGAAATCGCCCCCAGTCTTATCTCTTTGAAAAAAAAAAACATTAAAATGTTTTCCTCTTTATCTTTCAGTAAAAAATTATAAAATATAATGAATTTACCAATGAGCAGAAAAAGTCGTTAAAATAAGATTTAGAAGCAAAAAAGGAAAAAACAAAACAAAAAAACTTTCATCCAACTATACAAAACAGAATATCTTGGAACTGTCATCAACAATGTAGCCTACTCACGCTGCGTGATATATGAATGTGTCATAAAGAAAACAGAAACGCGATTATAATATGAAAGAGAGACGTCAGCAACATGAAAGTATTCTTTACCTAATATATATTCAGAGACCTCAACATAGTCTCTTGTCAAACTTTGAGCCCCCCCCCATTCCAGCAGAAATACATCTTCCTATTAGTGATTGACTCAGCCAATCACAAAAAGAATTATGCACCAGCCCTTCACTCTTTAGATCAAATGTCCTTTTTTTATCCTTGAAACGGTAAAATTTGTCGGTATGTTCAAAGAGAATAATAAAACAACCTTCTCTAACCTGTACTATCAGGAGAATTATGTTCCACTTCCTGCAGTGTGAATCAATAAATGATCGATTGAAACAATGGTGTATTGTATAGTTGACAGATAACGACTTTGAAATGAAAGAAACTTATTTTAATGTTATTGTAAAGAAAGTTACATTGCATATGGTTGGTAGCAGCAAAAAAATTAAAAATGGAAACTCTGGGCATGATTTTATGCTTGAGGTCTTATGAACATTGTTAGATTAAACCTACGTAACAATAAAAACTTATGAAAGCAAAGAAGAATATAAAGCCCAGAGATGCAGTGTTGAAGCAGGTGCACCATGCATTAGAAAATGATTTCCCTAGTGATTCTCAACTGAAAAATGTCATTTCTGCAAGGAAGAATAAATATAAGACGGTTTGTTTGTAGTTAAGCACAAAGCTACACAATGGGCTATCTGTGCTCTGCCCACCACGAATATCGAAACCCGGTTTTTACCAATGTAAGTTCGCAGACATACCGCTGTGCCACTGGGGGGGGGGGGGGATATATAAGAAGGATGGTAACAATGCTCCGTTGACCATCTTAAGCTTAGTAGTAAAACGTGTTGAGCTGGCTTGCAATAAAAAATTATGAACTAAAGAAAATGCAACGAGAAAAAAAACCTATACACATGAAAGGGAAGAAGAAGAGGCATACTTCAGTATGTTATAGAATTTAGTAATAAAACATTGAAATGTTACATAGTAAAAGCTCCCCGATGGTTCGACGATAATTTTGAGAGCTTATAACGTTAAAAATCGGGTTTCAATATACCCTGTGGGCAGAGCACATATAGTCCATTGTACCGTTTTGTGCTCAACAACAACAAAAAAATCAAATACATAGGAAAAACAATTTCTTTATTCATTATCGAGTTCCAACTTGATCGTTCTCATTCTGTCAATTATTTTGTAATTATTTGAACTTCTGTCTTCAAATCGTAACAATTTTATTCTTGCCTCTTGCAATGCAACTCATTATGAAACCATTTTGCCTTGCGTAATACTTTTAATACTTGTCATTGACATTTATTTACTGGATATCACTTTTGTTGTCTTCCATTAGTGAATAACAATGTTTAATATATAGACATAATTTAAAAAATACTTGCTTCAAGTTATTCGGTTGTATTACAATTAAATCACTTTAGTATGCCCTTCCGATTTCATAACCTCAAAAGTTTAATTGTAAAACTTAGGTTATTTATCTTTGTATATAAAAACGCAAGAAATGTCTTTTTACGTTATTTTTGTAACATTTGTTTTGTTCTTAATCTGCTGTTCAGCCATTTTTAACTAGGTTTTGAGCAAAAGTAATAATAAGTAACAATTTACGGTTCGTTGCAAAAGTAGGTTTAGAGATTATTTAGCTACTTATATGTAACCGGATGGGACATAAGAAAGAGTAACTGAAACGTTGGCAGCATGGGAAGGATGCTATTGAATAGCTGCTTTTCTTATAGTCTTTTAGTTCAAAAATAGGGACGGCTATGCGCAAGTAATTCTGATGTAGCTCTGAACGAAATTCTAACACAATGAAGCGCGTTAATACTTTACAAGTGAAATTGCTTATCTTCTTGAGGAATAAGTAAGCAAAGCTACTAAAATCTAACCGGTTTATCAGAAGATTAAATGACCAAGGTAAAATATAAATGGTTGGTTACCCAATGATTAATTTTATGCTTAAGATAACAGATCCCGTTTGATAATTAAATACCATGAAGTCGAGTAATTGGAAAAATATATTTTCTCTTATAAAATATTGCTTGGTTATTAAAAATATTTAAAATGACATTTGAAACCAGTTATGCGTATAATCAACAAATGATTTATCGATTAAATATTAAAGTTAAGGTGAACGGACTGCTTTTCTATAATTTTGATTTTGCTCAATGTCATTTTGAATTATTATTTTCATTAATCTTCAATGACAAATTTGTGGTAAGGAAGGACGATGTCGTAAATCAGTTCTGTTATTAAACAATGAAAAAATTAAATTTACTTTTATAAGGCAACGTTCTTTTTAATTTATAACGTGAAAAATGCAACACAAAAGAGGTGTCACGAAAAGCACATATTCGGATAATGAGTGAAGTTTCACTATGTTGATGGCCTATAAAAGTGAAGTTTGTAATATTAATAATCTGAAATACCCATAAAGTTAACTAATAACTAAGTCTGTCGCATTTAAAAATCATGTTTATCTGAGCCCTAAGTTTATGAGCGTTTCTTATTTCTAGCGAAAGTGTGGTATCTCGTCCAAACATTCAGACAACCAAATTTTCACGACATCTTTCAAGAATGAGAATTCATGAGTTTCATCACTCACTGAATATTTGTTTCCGACAAAAGCTGAAAGAAAGCTTTTCGCTTTTATTTTTGTAACGTCTTAATGTCCACATATGTTACTTATAAAATTTAGAACATACCTTAAAACAGAAATTTCTTCATAGCAGATATGAATAATAATTTTTAAAAGTTTTCTTTTAAATCAAAATAGTTTGTAAGTATAGCTTTTTTATACAACCCTTTAAAGTAAGAGGATTTTATGTATGGAGATGAGTACGTTAAATGAAAACGATTTTGAATATGTAAATCAGCAAGTCACGTGACAACAATAATAGATATGAAGTCGCCGTGGAATGGCATTTATAAGATTTGCGTTTTGACATTTTTTGTAGTTTCATAGCTAGTGCGATGCCACCGGGAACTGACAACTCTCTCTGATGCAAAATATACATTCACTCACATCATAAAAATGTATTCAGGTCGAAATATCCTTTGTACTTAATGGCATTGGAAATCAGAGGAATATGGATCAACCTGTGGTACCACGACCATCCAGGCAGAGACGCGCAATAAGTTGTACCCCAGTCGTAAAAAAAGAAGAAATGCGGTGTCTTATAACATATGAAAATCTAGATTTGCCTCTGAAAAAAGCGACACAAGTCATGTGTACACATGCTGCTTTTACGACACATTCATTTAATGGTCACATACCTCAAGCAGTTGGAGAAATAAAAGGGTATTCATATTATTCCATACGAAGATATACTGGTCAAGTCACAAGATGCAGCGCCTGTGAGCTTCTATGTGCAATTGGACTGTTCAAACGGGCGCCATTAAATTGTTTCTTTTGTACACTAAGAGATTTATAAAAAGTAATCAGGAACTTTTTGCAATGGAAACTATGCTGCAAAACTATTGTAAAGAAGGGCGGTGATTGTTTTAAACCTCTTTGTGGTAGAATCTCTCTCTCTCTCTCTCTATATATATATATATATATATACCATATCCAAACAGAGCATTGATAACCATGGTTTTCCACAGATCTCTTTTCCTTGAGGTACAAAGAATTTACAATGTCGACACATTCATCCATTTAGATAGACTCTTCATATAAGCCAACCTCTGTCTTCCACGGTCTCTCATTCCTTCAGTCTTTCCAATTACGACCAGACTTTCAATCTCTTCTTTCCTCATAACGTGTCCAACAAACTCCAACTGTCTCTTTCTGATGTTAACAGCTTCCCCCTGAAACCTGTTCTAGACCAAATATCTTTATTTGAAGTGTGACTTGTCCTACATACCTTCAAGATGAGCTTTAAGAACCATAACTCGGTTACTTTAATTCTCTTTTCCATAATTGGCGATATTGTCCAACATTTTGATGTATACGTGAGAATTGCTATAACATAGTAATACAAAACTATTAACTTCGTCCCCATAGAAATTTTACTATTTTCAGTATCTTTTCCATTTTCAGAAATGCGTCTTTGGCCATCGCTATTCTCAGTTTTAATTCATGAACACATTGACCATTTTATGCTATCCAGCTTCCCAGGTAATTGAATTTATTGACCTACCTTATTTTGTCTTTATCTGCTTTGACATTGCATATAGGAATGATCTTCTTTGTTGAAATTATCATGCATTAAGTTTCTTACAGTTAATACTTAAACCCTTCTTCTCACTTTCACTAACAACTTTATCTAAGTTTTTGCAGCTTATCTTCTGAATCTGGGTATGACGTTATACTGCATTCAGCAATAGGACAGTCAACTGCCAGAGTATCGGTGAGAAAAGCTGTCCCTAGGCAAGGCATAGTACCCATTAGCCTCCCTTCCCAAAGTTATAGTTGAAACCGTTGGGGACGCAGGATGGTGGATCATTTTGTCTGGCGGATGCCTGTTGCAACTGGGACAACGATAGAGTAAATCTGCTCAAGTTAGTTGAGCTCTGCAACCTGCAGCAAGAAGTGGCAACCTACTACAGTATTTTCTCAAGCATAATCTATGATGCTTCACGAATGTGGTAGAATGCATGTTGTTATTCGTAGTTTATGTTTCATCTATGTAATTATATATACTAGGAAAAACAATTAAACTGTGATAGGAATTTTCAATATTATAACTATTTTAAAGAAACCTCGTTGTTAGGAAATGATACCAGTAATTCTCCTCGTTTCATTCTTCAGCAAGTAATCCGTTTCATGGTTAATTATGTCTTCAGGAAAACAAATGACTGGTAATTCAGCTTTAGCTACATACAGAGGTCTCACAAACTTGTCTTGGTTACTATTTTGTAAAAAAGCACAGAGCTTACCTACGAGTTTCAAATCGTTTATGAACGATGTCTAAGCCTCGAGAAAGATTTATAGATGTTTAATTTCTGTGGAGACCAGTAGACAAATGGAAGTCAGCTAATAACAGCAGCCTGCTGCAAATTTGATAAAAATATTTCCAAGGTTCCAAACGAATGTTACAGTTTTTTGACACTTAAACAAGGCAGATCATCATTCATAACGCAAGCAAACGAACGCTCTCTGTCGAAATAATAGGGTGCTTGCCTTAAGACTGAATCAGATGTCTGTTACCGAAGCTTGACGCCACGTCAGTGTACAGATATCCCTAGACTAGCCGGCATGCCAGTGACCCTCTGAAGTGCATTCAACTCTTAGAAAGACGTAAAAGCTTACCTGGTCTGGTGCCAAGAACATGTCCAGTACACTCAAACATATGTATTAACTTTCACTTTACAAATTGCAGCCAAATAACAAGCATGCGCGTATTTAAAGAGAATTTGGAACTAGATCCAATCCTACTTTCATAGAGGAACGTGACACATATGGGGGTATTACGAGTATGGTAGAACAGGAATAAACATTGATGGACGTACCAGCTTTTGCAACCTACGGTATGGAAGCGTTAATGCTACACTTTATAAGCAACCTAAGAGATAATTACGTGCGATCTTATTGGATAAACATGATCGTCATTTTTCTTGAAAATGAGAAGGTTGACAAAATGTATCGGTTTGCACATTGACCGGAATTCCTATCGAACACAAATGGCACACTCCATATTAAAATAAAATGTCAGGAATAGTAAAGAGGTAAATCTACTTCTACTAAATGTTTATTTGTGAGCGTAGTCTAGATGATCAATCATTTGCATTTGAGGTAAAATGATTTGTCTGAAATTTAACTGTGGGAGTGATTTTGTTTTGTGAAGATGATTTTGTCGTATTATAGATAAGAAATTATAAGTTGTGAATAAGTTTTATTTGTTCTGTCCAATTTGTTATAACAATGTATTGACGAGAAATACCTTTTATTTTTATTTTTTTATATAGCAATATATTGATAAGAATAGTGTTTGTGTTCAGAAACTGTCACTACGATATTACTAAGAGATTACAAGATAGATAAACGTGGAAAACACATAATAAACAATTCATTAAGTAATATTTGATAAAGACACATCCTTCGGCTTATATATCATTTATATATAACCAACATTTTCATGCAAAAACTAAAACTCTAGCCGAACAGTATGATGGCATGTTGTAGTTTAAAAAATAGCAATATTATTAATTAAACCATTTATACTTAAAGTTACACGAATAAGAAACTGACATATACAATTCAGGAAATGCTAACAGGCAACTAAAAATATTATGAACAAAGCTATTTACAATTTAAAATTACATGAATAAGAAACTGATACATATAATTCGGGAAATGCTTACTGACGAGAATCGTTCTGGTTCGTGATACAAATCAATACAAATATGATCTAAGATAATAAAAATACACCTTGTAAGTGAAAAACAACTTTATTAGAAAGTTAATTCATTGTATAAACATGAATTGTGTATATATATATATTATTTTGAAAACAACTGAAGTGCGTACTGTTAATTTGTCGTTGAATTTATCGCTAACAAGCTGCATACACCTACTGTAGAAGAATCCTAAGCCCAACAACAACATAGTATATATTTATAATATTAAGAAGTATAACTCAAAGCCTTTTTATTTTGACAATTGGCAGAAAAAAGAATATATATTTTAAATTTCGACGATTGGCGAGCCACAGCCAGGATTATACAGTGGTAAACGGCGATAGAATTGTTTGTTTGTTTGTTTG
>NW_013665703.1:242288-270886 GCF_000517525.1 Limulus polyphemus | reverse complement strand
ACCACCGAATAGTGGGATTGACCGTCACATTATAACGCCCCCACGGCTGAAAGGGCGAGCATGTTCAGCGGGATGAGGATTCGAACCCGCGACCCTCAGATTTCGAGTCGAGCGCCCTAACCACTTGGCCATGCCGGGCCACGACGATAGAAGGAAACGTGAACTACAGCGGAAATAAGTAGGCCTATACACTCACAACTGTAGTAGTAACGAAAATAGTGTAGAGATTAAAATTACGCTATATAACCATGTCGACAGATTTCAATAAATGGGTAGAAAGAGGATCTCATCTTGGGTTAAAAGACGGTGAAGTACGAGAGTTTGTTAAACAACAAGAACAAGAGAGAGAGAGAAAAGCGTAGACACAGAAGAGAGGGGGAAAAACTGAAAGAAGAAAAAGAGAGAGAAGAGAGACTAGAAATAAAGAGAATAAGAGCATAAACTGAGATTGCAAAACTCTCCCAAACAAAGGAAGGAGGACCTAAGAATTACAATGGGCCAACCGACTCAAGCTGCCCAAATTTCATGAACTTAAAGATGACATGGATACTTTTGTAGAGAGATATGAAAGTTTCGCACAAAGTCAGAACTGGGACAAAGGTGACTGGGAAGTCTGTCTTAGCCCACTTCTTGCAAGAAAAGGCTTACAACTATATGTAGGCAAGACGTCAGAAGATGACATGGATTATAACACATTTAAAGTGGCTTCACTGAAACGATATGAACTTATGAAGAACGTTTTCGTCGGAAGTTCAGAGGAATCAAACCCGACACTGCAGAAACTGTATTTCAGTTTGTAGTACGTCTGCGGCGATATTTCACCAGATGGTCTGATATGGCCATGTGTGAAAATAGTTTTGAGGGACTGGTAGACCTCTTAGAACGTGAACAGTTCAATTGACATGTCACTGTTCCTAAAGGAGAGAGCACCAAAAGACGTAGACGAGATGATTAAGCTGGCAAAACTGTATATGGAAGCCCATGAAGGTAGTATAACTGGCAAGTTTAAGAATGTCCAGTTAAATTTGAAACCAGTAATGGGTGACTAGAAGCAGGAGTTTATCAAAGGTGACAGGAGGTTAATAGACAGAAGGGTGAAAAGATGCTATGTTTGTTATAAAATGGGACACATTGCGAAGGAGTGCAAGTCCATTAGCAGCAAACAACAGCAGAAACCTCAACATAAAGCAGCTGGAGCCATTTGTGCTAGTAAGAAACAAGAAAAGAGTAACTGGCACTATGGATGTTGCTGCCAGAAGAAAGAGAATCAAGACTACTGTCAAATTCAATACAAAAATCATGATTGATCAGTGCATGACTAATGGTCGACTCAAGTTAGCAAACGGATCAACAGTACCAATAGTGATGGGAGCTTGTGACAAATATCAAGAGGTGCCAAAATCATAATATTCCAATATTTGAAGGCTATGTTAGCGACAAGAAAGTGATGGTTCTAAGAGACACTGAGTGCAGTTGTGCAGCAGTGAAAACCAGTCTAGTATCCGACTATCAGATGACAGGCAAGGTATGCCCGTGTGCGCTTACTGATTGGACTGTAAGAAAGTTTCCCATAGCAAACATAAAAATGGATACTCCATGTTATGTAAGAGACCTTGAGGCCATGTATATTAAGGAACCAATACACGACTTGGTAATAGGAAACATACCAGGTAGTAGAAATTTGGAGGATCTAGACAGAAAGAAGATTGATGAAGCATCTGCTGTCACCACCAGAGCTCAAGAAAAGAAGAGCAAACAAGACATCAAGCCCCTGCAAGTATCAATAGACGACATCCAGAATTTAGGTTTGCAGAAACTGAACGAAGCACAGAAGAAAGACCCTTCACTGCAGAAACTTTGGGACAATGCCCAGGAGAAAGTTGAGCACAAAACAAAGGGGAAAGACACTTATAGAATAGAGGACCGGAAGGGAGATCTATACCGAATCTATCAACGCAGTTATACTGGGGAAGTTAAACAGATTATAGTACCAACAGAATACCGGACTCAAGTGATGAAGTTGGCTCATGAATCAATTGTAAGAGAACAACTTGGAACAACGAAAACGGCAGACAGAATCACCAGTAATGTCCAATTGTCGGAGATGTGAGTAGATTCTGCAGGTCATGTGACATCTGCCAAAGGACAATACCTAGAAGGAAGGTAGCCAAAATGCCATTGGATGAGATGCCTCTCGTAGAAGAGCCGTTCAGAAGAGTAGTTGTGCACTTGATCGGGCCACTATCGCATGTGTTTGATAAGGGCAACCAGTATGTTCTGTCGACTATGCGACACGTTATCTGGAAGCAATAGCACTGGTGAAGATAGAGAGAGTAGCAGAAGCCCTCCTGGAGATATTTTGTAGAGTAGGCTTTCCGAGAGAATTCCTGAGTGATAGAGGGATCCAGTTTACTTCAGATGCAGGAAGTGTGCAGACTCATCAGTTCTCGGCAACTCTTTACCACCCCGTACAATCCCTAAAACACAAAGAAAAATAAACGTTTATTACTACCAAATATTGTATCTTTTGCACAGTCGAAAGAGTTGAAAATTTGTATTAGAATGTCTGCATGCTGACTACTTCCTGACCAGAATACTATGAAAAGGCTCAAGAGTGCTATTTAAGTCTCTTTCAGAGTGCACAAGTACCATTGTTCATGATAACATTTCATTTTTCTGCATAGTTTTTACTAAAAAAATGATGATTAAAGAATTACTTCAAGACTGATGAAATAAGTGAAGAGTAGGTGCATTTTGGAGGTACAGACAAATTCGTTTTAGTTAAATTCTATAATTTTTGTTAATCATTCAACAATGGTTTCCCGTCATTTTTGACGAGCTTTTATACTAGTAAAACAATAAATATAATAGTACATCTTCAGAAGTAAAACATTATAGAAATGTAACCATAGTTTTTGTATCATAGCAATATATTCCTAAATGTAATAGTGCAACATATTCACGAGTATGATGGTGTAATGAGAAGGCTTATCGTCATTTTCCTGGCTTTTCTTTTGTTTTACAATTTGCAACTTGTAAGCGAACTTTAATTATAATAAAAATTAAAATTATTTTACTGGCACAAAAATTACTGTTCTTTCTAGTTCTTTTTAATATATTAAAAAAAACGATAGAACAAACAAATCAATAAAATATATGTAATCTGATCAAATAAAACACATAAACATTTCTTTTTAATCAGGCACAATTTAAGTGAAGATATACGTTTTAAGGGTTTTTAAAGAATAGTGTATGTTATTGATAGAAATAATCTTGGTTAGTTATTAGGCAAAGTTTCAGCTTAGGCAACAGTTAGTTGTAATTCTTGCTAGTGTTGCATGCATGATTGTTTGTGCGTGGAAATAAAACAGTATTGCAGCGAAACCTGTTATACAGGGATGCCATTAAATACTGTGTTTGAATTTCAATTTTTAGTATTGTCCTCAAATGATCTATTATGAAACGAACCTTATTCGAATGAATATCTTAATTTCTTCACTGTAAAAACAGAGATCTAAATTGAGAATTATATTTTGTTATATTTAATAGCAAATTTCACACTGTAATCATTTGAGCACTGCAGTTTTAAACTATATCAATTCTCATTGATCTAACTAGATCGATGGTAGAGAATATTATTCAAATTAGCTTCATACGTTTGAGATGTGGGAAACAGTTTGGAAGAAGGTTTATTTATACTCACGTTCCTGTCTTCTTTCATAACAAACAAAGGAGGTTTAGAGAATTTAAATCTGCGGATTAAAAAATCCGTCGTTGTGTTATGTGTTCTTTACGATAACGCAAGTTAAAAATATAAAACATCTTTGTACAAACTTGATAGTGAAATCTATACCATAATCATATTAGTACTGCAGTTCTAGTTAACCAACTGTTATCAGCCTAGCTAACTAGATAATTAGAAATATTATTCAGATAAGCTTTATACGTTTCAAGGTTTGGGATACAAATTAGTGTACATTTAGTTATACATTAGTTAGAAAATGATTTTGATATAGGATTTGTTGCTCAGTATACGAAAATATGTTGCATATTTAAATCTATGTCACCGTAAGATGAACAAAATCCAAGTGTTAAATCTAGCTACAAATCTAGAAACTATGAAAATTTTTTTGGTTATGAAGCATAAAAAGGTGTTCATTTAAAATAAAATCTGTCATAAAAACTAGAATAAATTAAACAGTTTAGTTACCTTTAAATTTAGAATACTCTACCTGTCAAGACTATTCAAAATCACTACATTCTTTTCCTTCATGTATGTTGGAATATTTTATCTCTGCGCTTATCACACAAAATAAAATATATGTGAATACGAGTTTTGAAAAATGCGCAGAGTAACCATAAGCGTATGGTTGTTTAGATCCTACGGATTGCGAATCAGACTCTAGTACTGCCCATAAACTACTCTAATTAACTTAAAACGTTATCAACATAAATAAATACGTCTGTGTGATTTAAAGGGTATGGTACTAATCGTTGGGGGAAGGCATAATTTGGCCGTGACCGCTCTATCCCTCTTCTGCTTGACCGAAAGTCTGACCGTATTTATTCAGTATTCAACTGTTTCAACAGCAACATCCGCTTTTGAAGTACTCGTGGAGTTGATGCTGCCATTATAGTTCGTAAATAAAACGAGTTAAGACTATTAAATTAGTACCTATGTGATACATAAGAATACTTAAACTAGTGCAACTTATGGGAGGGGGCAAACGTTGCAAAGATTATTAGGCAAGGCTAATTGTAGACGTTAGTTTGTAGTTTCTATTTCGATTCAATATGGCAAACTGTTATGACCTTATAAAAGAGCTATCAACGAGTTTAGTTGCTGCTACTATAACTCATCCTTTGGCAGCGTTTAGTTTAGCTGGCAGATAGCTGTTATGTGCAACATATCACAGTTATGTATAGACTATATATGTACATACATTCGTACAAAACAGAGAAACATTTATTCCCCCTCCAACACAAACATACATATACACATTACGTATGATTATCAGAGTAAGTGATAACTGGTAATATAGCACTATCAACTTATCTGTAAACGTATTATTAAATGTAACATGAAAGATAGAAAATTTCCGCAGGTAATGCATATCACAAAAATTGATTTTATATAAAAAATACCAGTTCCAAAACGATTGTTAAGACATAAAGTATAAAATGAACATCCCAACAGAGTGAAAGAGATAAGTGAAATGTGTGTAGCTAATTACCAATTTCCCTCCAAATCTCCTGAAACTAAAATAGTTTTCTGCATTTTATTTAATAATTCAAACCTATAAAAAGGAAGATCTGAAGTCTAATTTTACGGTTAGCATTTCGACCAACTACCCGTATATAAATCTTTTGTTCACGTCCAAACATATGTGTTTATATTCATCTTAAAACATTCCAAAATAATATTAAGTATTATAGATATGACGAAATTAACCCTCTATTTCACGCATTATGAAAATATGTTGGAAAACGTTTTCTTTGAATTTTTTCGATTAAATAGATCCATATCGCATAAAAATGTTTTTGTGAAATATACTTTGGTAAGTTATAAATGCGTACGTTACTTAGAAGTAACAGTGATCAACTGAGTTACCAACAGAAATAATTACATGGTTTATTTAAACTGCTACAAACATTTAACTACAGAACTGAAGCACTTGCATGTGTACTGAGTAACAAAAATAGATCTGTTGCCTGTACGTTATAATATGCAATAGAGGGTTAACTGTGGTCTGTCTAGTATGAACCCGTACTGACAATAATAAAAAATGAATGACACTTTCGTACTGATGTCATATTTTGGTATGGCATTTCCATCAATATTTGGCATACACTGTACCAAGGCAGAAACTACCTTATAAGCTTACAAAATGAACTTTAATAAATGAATGAAATAATCTGTAAGATGAAGAAATACAAACGATCTGAACGCGAAAATATAAAACATATCTTGGAGCATTGAATTAAGAGTACTGTTTAAGTTTTGAAATAAGAGTAAATTATCTAGCAACGAAAATGTTGATAAGCGATTAAATTTGTTTTCTTTCTTTTGTAAGCTTTGAGTATGAGTTGCTCAACCTAGATAACTGGAAACTACATCCATTTGACTAAAATATGTTTGGTTCTGCTGAACTGGAAAATTGGGAAAACTACACTTTTGTTTAATCCTGCCAAGTATAGTTAAAAAGTAATATTAAAATTTTCAAGAAATTTTCCAGTATGAGCCATACTTACCTAAACCATTTAATTTTAACTTTCTTGGAATTAATGTCTAACGAGACTAGTGAAGTCACATTGATGATAGTATCATCGTGTAGATAGTAGAGTATTTCATCTAGTTCACCTATCTGCCCACAACTGAAGTACTTGACTAACGTTATTTGCGTTGTCTATAATTACTCCACGATGATAGTATCATCGTGTAGATAGTAGAGTATTTCATCTAGTTCACCTATCTGCCCACAACTGAAGTACTTGACTAACGTTATTTGCGTTGTCTATAATTACTCCACGATGTAGTATCATCGCCAATGCTCGTGTAGACAGTAGAGTATTTCATCTAGTTCACCCATCTGCCCACAACTGAAGTACTTGGCTAACGTTATTTGCGTTGTCTATAATTACTCCACTTTTCACAAGAGTTCAAATACCAAGACAAAAGTAGAAAAATACAGAGAGTGTTGCCTGAATCTAGTAACTTTCTATGCATCTCAAAACGAAAATAACAAATGACGACATCTATAATATTAAAAGCTCAGTAGCACGCTTTCCTATATTTAATTTTGGTTTATGACTATTTATGTTCCCTTGTGAGTCAACGGTAAACCTACGGACTTACAACGTTAAAATGCGGGATTAGATTACCCGAAGTGGGCAGAGCGCAGAAAGAAAATTGTCCAGCTTTGTGTGCTCGAAAATACAATAAACAAAGTTTATTATTAAAAGGCAAACTAATTCTGATTTGGTGGTTCATCACATTCATTCAACGTATGTTGTTTTATAGTTGACTGTTTTATTGTTTATTTTCACTCAAATAACCTAGGTTTACCAAAGATTAAGGTAATATTTCCGCAGATATATATATATTACTTAGTTGTTTCAAAGATCGAAGGTTATTTTTCATTTATATACTGGGTGTGTCAAAGCTTCATGAACCTTTGATTAAGATTAAGATTAAGGTATTATTTCCGCAGATATATATATATTACTTAGTTGTTTCAAAGATCGAAGGTTATTTTTCATTTATATACTGGGTGTGTCAAAGCTTCATGAACCTTGTCTATACTACTTCATCATCCTGATACCAAGATTTGTTTGGTTGTTTTACCGTGAAGCTACAAAATGGGCTATCTGCATTCTGTCCTCCGCAGGGAATCGAATCCCGGACTTTAACGTTGTAAGTCCATGTTCTTACCGTTAACCCACTGGGGGACCATTCTAAAATCAAAGGTACATGGTTATGGTAATCTCATGCAATATAATATTAGCTGTAAGTTTCAAAACAAAATGCTTGTTTCTAAAACAATTTCTAACTAATTAATGCACATTTTCAGTTTTGCTCAAATGACTTTATTTTTATTATTTTTTAAATTATAATAAATAATCAAAACAACGTTTTATATTTACACAATAAAAACTTTATTGAAACCGTTCGGCTTCCACTTTGAAATATCTCTCTACAAGTACATGTTTCGACGTGATCTACGTCATCCTCTGGAGTTACTTACAAGACACTTTTATATCTTCCTCCTCAGTTTGCATTACTTCATTGTTATTTGCATATTTCCGTTAATAAAAATATATATATAATATATCTCGCCATATATCAACGTATAGAATTGCTGGTCCTTCATCTCTATTTAATACTTGTTTTTGTTTTTATACTTGATTATTTCCAGTGTTTCTCTAATATTTAATGATATAAAACTTCGAGGCTAAGCTAAAACTAAAGTTTTTTTCCCATAATATTGTATATTGGGTAGTTTTTACATGTTCGGCCATAGCTGACATTTCTATTTTATTATTTCTTATGTAACTTTTGTGTTCCTGCAATCTATATTTTAAATTTCTTTTAGTTTGACCAATATAAACACTACCACATTCACATTCTATCTTGTATATACCTGTCTTATCTGTTAATTCTATTCTGTCTTCAGCATTCCCTATCATATCTTTTATCTTATTTATTGGTTAGAAGATAGGTTAAAAATTCTGATACTTTTTGAATACTTTATATAATTCACTTGTTAAACCTGGAACGTAAGATAAACTTAGAGTTTCTTTTGGTTTTTTTCATGAGCAGATTTTAATGTGGTATTTTTAACTGAAATTGCATTTTTTGTTAAATTTCTCAAATGCTTTGTCTACTATATTTGGATCAAATCCTCTATCATTAGCTATGTACTTAATTAATAACAATTCATTATTTAAATCTTCCTGTCTTGAACATATTTTTAAAGCTCTATAAACATATGTATAAAATGCTGATATTTTTTGGGTTTTTATATGACATGATTCTTTGTGTGGCGGCATAACAACAGCAAAAGGTTTTCTATAAACTGATGTTTCTAGGTTACCTTCTGCTTCTTTCCTAACTAATACGTCTAAGAAATTCATGCTATTATTATCTTCAATTTCACACGTGAATTGAATTGCTGGTTCTTTACTATTTAAATAACTAAAAAATTATTGTAGTTTACTGTTGCCATGTCGCCACACCACAAATGTGTCATCTACATATCTTATCCAAACTTCTGGCTTAAATTTAGCGTTATCTAAAGCTTCATTTTCAAAACTATCCATATAAAGTCAAATTCGATGACGAGGAACCCACTTTGAGACTAATAATGGCTGGAGACGGCTTAAATGGGTAATGAAGAAAAACTTTAAGAAAAACATTACCCATTTAAGCCGTCTCCAGCCATTATTATCCATATAAAGGTTACATAACAACGGCGACAAGGGGGATCCCATAGATAAACCCTCTTTCTGTTTATAATAATTTTGATTAACTTTGAAAAACGGATTATCTACACACACACTCTTGTTAATTTCAATATATCTATAATTTCAACTGTTGGTATTCTGTTTTCTATTAATGTATTCTCAAAACATCTAATTGCGTCATCTAATGGTGTTTTAATAAACAACGATATTACATCAAATGATACCAGTAAGTCTTCCTTTTCTAATTTTAGGTTTTTAATCTTCTCTACAAATTCTGTAGAATTTTTGACTGTATATTTGTTCTTATTTCTCCACAAAGAATACTTATGTGTTATAAATTGCGCTATTTCATAAGAGGATGAACCTATATTTGATACAATGGGCCTAAAACTGTTATTGTTTTTGTGTATTTTTGGTAATATGTAAAACCTGGGTGCAATAAATCTACTTGGTATTAAACATTTTTTCTCTTCATGAGTTAAAATTAGGCTATTCTTAACACTAGTTTTTACGTTTTCATGATATTTGTTTATTAGTTTATTCTTAAGCTTTTCATATGTACTTTCTTTCAATATGTCTTCTACCCCCCTTGTCATATTCACCTTTGTTAAGTATTACGGTTTGTCCCCCTTTATCTGCTTTACGAACGATTATATTACTATTTTCTTTTATTGATTTTATAATCAACATTTCGTTTATTATAGTACGGTTTGAATTTTTTAATAATTTTATGACATTCTATTCTAACAGCCTGTACGTCATTAGGACTTCTTACTTTACTTAACTAAGTTTCAATATTTGTTATAATTTCTTCCTTACTATAACTTGTTAACCTACATGCAAAACCCAAGCTTTTTCTAACACTTCCTGTTGTTTAGTATTTAACGTTTCATTCGAATTATTAATTCGAATCATTTTAGGAGTCTCTAAAATATTCTTATATTTTTCTGGTAATGTTATTAACTTACTTTGATTTCCTTTTTCTTTTTCTATTAACTTGTTGAATTTATGATCTAATTTTATCTTATATTTATCAATATCTTTCTTCGTACGAATCCAATAGAAATTTTCACGTTCTAACCAGTTTTGTCCATTTTCTTTTGCTGCCGCCAAATGTAATTGATAAACTTTGTACACTAGGTCTGCTATGAAAGTTCTTTTTTGTTGTATCGTAATCCTCAATATCTATTGCTTAATCTTGTGTAAACAGTGGTCGATTTTCTTTTCTTTCATGTTACTTTTCACTTGTATAAACTTTGGATTGAATTAGTTGAAGTATCTTCCTTTTCAACTTTTTTTTTTAATTCCTGTAAACTCCCAGTGGAGCATAGGGACGCAACAACACCTCCCAACGGAAGTTGTTGTTGCAGTTACTTGTAGCAGGTTAGTTTTTACGGGAAGGAGTTGCTAGCCCCGCGCCCAACCCTCCTCCTTTCTCATCCTGGACTTGGGACCAGGCAAAGGCGGAGGTTGGCATGTCTGGTGTGACGAGGATTCGAACCCGCGACCTCAGATTACGAGTCGAGCGCCCTAACCACCTGGCCATGCCGGGCCCCCCTTTTCAACTTACTCGTTGTAAATCCTGTTTCAGTTTTTCCATATTCCTTTCCTCAAAAGCAGTTGGTATTCCAGGTCTACTATGAAATTTCTTTTTGGTGTATTGTAATCTAATATATGTGTTGATTGAACTCGTTTAAACAATTGCTTACTTTTCGTCCTTGATGTTATTGTTCAACTCCTCTGTGTCGTAAATATTTTCTCCGTAAATCCCGTTGTTAGATTTATAAATATGCACTACCGGCACTTGTGTTTAAAATTTTTTAAATTATAATAAATAATTAAAAACAATGTTTTATATTTACACAGTGAAAACTTTATTGAAGCCGTACGGCTTACACTTTAAAATAGCACTCTACATGTACATGTTTCGACGTGATCTACGTCATCATCAGGAGTAACTTACAATACTATTTTATACTTTTCCCCTTGTCGCATTACTTCATTGTTAATATGGAAGTATGTTATCATTTCTATCTAAGTGAAAAAAATAAAATGATCAATTTCTCATCCACAAAAAAACATATTTCGACTTGAAGTATAAGCTTCTCTGTAAATCATTTTATAGAGATTATTAACTTCGTGTAATAAGTAATTTATTATGCTACTTGATCATTACTTCAAATGTTATTTCCATATACTGCCTTATAAGATACGTTTTTCATAGATAATTACCGAATCCCTACGGCTAAATGTAAATTAACGTAATAAATTGATTAGGGACATAGTTCAAATACATCAGTTATTCACGATTCATCAGGGGATTGCCAGAAACAAATAACATCATTGATAAAAGGAACAAATGAAGCTCGTTTTATTATTAATAAATGCAGAGAGATGCAAAAAAATGTGTTCGTGATGTTACAAGAATCAAAAATCACTATTCATAATTTTTTCAAACCCTTCTAATTACATTAGGGCTTTAACTAGTCATTGTATGTAATCTGCTCCCTTTGAAAATTTATTAAATAATTTGTACTCGGAGTAGGACCTCAAGTGAAGTGATTTCTATAAACTTTAGATACACAGATTCTGTATTCAGAATTAGCTAGATTATCTGGTTAAGATTGAGATACTCTTTTTATTTGATAATATGTTTATTTTCAACTCTCATATTAGTTGATCTTCAGACACCTGAAATTCGCCTCTAGAATAATTTCCATTGTTTTCATGAGTAAAAGGCTTGTGGGAAAAATGCTGTTTTCTTCCTTCTTCTCAGCGAAAAGTATCGTCAGTTTGTATGTGGCATTATAACAATCGTTACTACTGCACCATAAACTACCAAGATACATTTAGCTTGTAGAAGATTAAATATTTTTGTGTTTCACAAAAAAACACTGACTATACTGTAAAAAGCTTCCGCTCAGAAATACTGATCTTTAAAATGTATTTGGAAAGGGCAAGTTGAGTTTAATATATGTTTAATACAAATACATTATGTGTTCTTGTTTATATAGTTAAGAAAGAATTTTATATGTGTTTGATAGAGATAGAACAGAGAAGACTCAGTGGCGGGTCAACATCAACGACTATCCAGGGATCACTGCGGTGGTGGTAGCTAAGGAAAACGATCGAGAACAACGATTTACGACAACGTTCTGTTCATACTTCAGTTTATCAAGACCAGGTGTAGCCTAGTGGTTAGCGTATGGAGGTGCGGATTGTAACTTCTGTTTTCGAGACGCGATGCTGATAACGCTTTGTACTTTTAATTATGGGGCGTTATAAAAGTAACATATAATTTCGTTAATATTTCGTTGAAATATCTGCTCAAACCTCTTATGGCGGTGAGCACTACTGACTACTAATCAAAGTGCATATAAGGGATCGTTCAGGTTGGAAATTCAAATCCCAGTTCTTTTCTACGGACAGTATGATCTCTTACCTAATGAGAACACAAATACGTGCTTGTATTATGTGTTAACTAGACTTAAAAGGAGGTTTATGTTTGTAAACATTTCACTGTTTTATAGAAATATGTATAAAACAGTACACGAACACATTTGAAAGTACGAATTGGGCAAGCGAAGAAATACTTCCAATTAAAGTTGATGAATACATCCCGAACTTTCAAAAAGTCTCAACCTTTTTGCCCACAGGTGTCTCAAGGTTCGGAAAAGCCATCCTGGTAATATCGTATAGTATTATAGTACGGATTAAAACACCAAAGATAGCGAAGTGTGATCCCTTCATGTGTAACAATAAGGTGTCATCTGGTAAGTCAGCGGTAATTTTATGGACTTGCAACACTAAAATCCGGAGTTTGATTGCCGAGGTGGACAGAGTGCACATAACATATGTCGTAGCTTTGGATTTAACGTACTTTCATGTATTTTATGTTTTGGACAACTGCTCATAGTTTGTTTGTTCTATTGTTAAACACAAAGAAACACAATGAACTGTGTTCTGCCGATCGCGGGTATCGAAAACCGTTTTTTATCGTTATAAGCCCTTTCCACTGATCCAATCGGAGTCAGTATCTCCTTTACCAAAAGGCACAACAAAAAGTACTTAATGCATTCTTCACACGTTATATTGATTAGAATCGACAGAAATTTTATAGACTCTAATAACGTAGCACAATAACCCAATTTTCCAAAGTCGGTTAAAACGTAAAAAAATGGATTTTCTCGCGAATCCTCTATTAATTAAACCCAATCTCAATTAAAATCCATTTAAATCACATGAAAATTACAGTCATCAATTAAATTGAACATTGGCTGAATTCTACACAGCAAAGGATGCGCTACATAATAATATTGTAAATGAGGCTTTGTTTGTTGTTAAGCACAAAGGAGTAACCTGAGCTCTGCCTACTGCGGGTATCGAAACTCAGTGTTTAGCTTTATAGGCTTTCAGACTTACTGCTGAGCCACCGAAGGAAAGGACAATTCTGGAATTCTAATTTAGTTCATTATTATTATTTATTTTGTAGAATATCATATTAAATTTCAAGTGTATCGTACTATTAAAATACATATAAGTTTCCACAAGGGATGATGTCGGAGTATTTAATTTGTACTCGTTAGGCGAGCCGGAAATGAAAATCATACTAATATAGTAATTAAAGATAAACAATTTAAAACGAGAAAAGGTTTTATTTTATATTAAAAAGGTCACTTCTCAGCCTGTGTAAAATTCCATTGGACTTTGTTACGTCTACGACTACGCATAATGATTTCTTATACAATCTTATTACTAGTTAAATATTTGAAATATTAACTGACGAAATGAAGGTAAATTTCTGATATTATATTAATGCGCGATATTTTACTTTGACTGTAATAATTTCGTTTAATTTTTTTTTTCATGATCCATCGTCAGTTTCAGAAGTGACAGCTTCTAATGTTAACAAAGAAAAATAGGAACAATTTTATGTGAAAATATGGAGTTGGAAAAGTTGATATTTTAAAATTTAGAATAGACTTTTACCTATCCAGCATGTTTTCAAGTGTTCTGGTCAGACTTCAATCGGCTTTTTGTTTTACAATTTCTGAGTTTTGTCTGGAAATTTTATGCAATTTATCAAAAACGCAAAGAAAGGAAAACATGAAACAACAGAATAAAATTAAACATAGTTTTAAAATGCTATGTTTCTTGGAAAGATACCAGTAGTAAGATTTATTTGCTGAAAAATTAATGATTATACTTCTGTGTTCAATTTACCTCAGAGTATAACTCATTTACAAAGCAGCTAATTACTGAATTAATAGAACATGTTGATTTAATTAATAATTTTTCTCTCAAATTAGTTTTTCTTGATTAAATAACGAAAATGTAAAAAATATCTGAATTAATTAACTGAACTTCTTTCCGAAATCATTAAACTTAAGTCTGCAGATTAATAGAAGGAAAGTATAAGAAGAAACGTTATATTAAACTCGTGGAAAAAATAATTAGCTAGTTAGTGTACAGATAAAATACAGCCATTTACTTAGTCGTTATAGCCAGTTCCCAGTTCTTGTAACAAACTAGTTTCATCTCTTTCTATACATATATTCTGCAAAAAAAAGACCGTGACATCTAAGAGCCTGTATTTTTTATATAGGTGATCAATAAACTGACTGTGGACTCTTCTCTCTTTGTTGATAGATCAAGTTACCTAGACACAAATATAAAGTGATAAAAATGCACTATAATCAGATATAATAATACATTTATGAATAATAATTTCTTGAACAGTAAATTTTTTTGATATAAACTAATTTTTTGCCATTATAAAAATTAAGATTATCAACATTTACTCGGGCAGGTTTGTGTTGAACTTCGCGCAAAACTACACGAGGATTATCTGCGTTATCCGTCTCTAATTTAACAGTGAAAGACTAAACGGAAGGCAGCTAGTCATCACCACCCACTGCTAACTCTTGGGCTACTGTTTTACCAACGAATAGTGGGATTGACTATAAAATTATAACGCCCTCACGGCTGAAAGGGGGAGCATGTTTGGCGTGACGAGGATTCGAACCCGCAGATTGCGAGTCGAGTTTCCTAACCACCTGGCCATGCTGGGCCTATCAGGACTTTAAAACTCTGTGAAAATATAAATCAGTTACTGAGTTTTTTTTGTTTTTGTTTTCAATCGACTGTATAGGAAATGCTTTGTAATTATTTACCTACCAATCTGCCAAGCTCCCTAACCACCTGATCGATACTTGCCTAAGGAAGCTCATCGTGCTAACACTCTAGTAAATTAACAAACAATGATTTGTAAGCACAATGACATTTATGGTAGAAAACATACTACATGTTTTGACATCTTAGTCTGCCTTTTTCAAGCATTATATTTCGTTTTTTGATTAACTGAATTACACAATATTATTATAGTGTCTTATATTTTAATTATAAACTTAAATATTTGGTTTAAATCTGATTTTAGAATGGTCGACTTAGACAGTGTTAATAATGTCAAATCGTCAATTTAAGACACAAATCTTTAACTGTATTTTGTTGACAACAAACTATTTCTCGATGAACACTGAGATACAGACATCTGATTGCTTTGCGAAAATCTCCTTTCAGATCTCCTTTCTGTAACATCCGTCTCAAATAAACAGCAAAGGAAGGAGAGTAATCTAATTCAAAGTCCAAAGCGCAGTGAACCGTTTACTGTGTTTCCGTGAGTTCATCAGAGTTTGTTGACAAAAGATCTGTGATCAGGCACGTGTAAAATATGATTGTAGCCCAAGGTGACTTCAAAGTTTGAAATATCTAACAAGAAAAAAAACTGTATTATATTAGCAAGTTAGCCATTGATCAATAGTAGGGTCTTACTGAACCGTAAGTTAGATTGTGGTATTTATATCGCACAGACAGAAGATTTATATCATTGTTATAAAACAGAGAAAAAAGCAAGGAAACTACGCCATTGTTTTCTGTCAAACCGTTTTAAAAAATGTTCTTTTTATCACATTACAAAAGCAGCTATTTATATTTCCACGGAAATATTGAGGTAACTAAGGGCAAAAAGTGACTTGATTTTGGTGACCTACTGCAACAGGCAATATATTTCACTCTCATCGCTAAATGCTATCCACAGAACGTGAATTATAATAAGAATGAGAAATACTATAAACTCTAATCGCTAAATGTTTTCCATAGAACATGAACTATAATCAGTGATAAATACTGTATAATAGTTTATCTTCAACCACGAATATTATTAGTTATTGAATATCCGTCGTTCAGGTTTTTGTTTTTGTTTTTTGTGCTTTTGCTTGTTCAGCTTAAAAATCGAGTTTCGATACCAGTGATATGCACGGCACAGATAAACCATTTTGTAGCTTTGTAGTTAAATACAAACAAACAAAATATACTTTTGTGTGCACGTTTGCTAACGGGTATCTTTCAAAACCAAACAAGATTTTACTTACATTGAATTAATACTTTTTACTGTGTAAGAATATTATATGAAACTTATGTAGAAAAGGGGGTGATTAAAACTTGCTGTTATTCCTCAATAACTTTCGATTATTCTTACTTCATATAAAGATCAGATGAATAGAATAATCACTGAAACAATGATCCTGTTATGATATGTAGTCAAAGTTCAGTGACACAGCCTCTCTTATTATTTCATAATTTCTTATAACGATTGTTTGTTTGTAATTAAGCACAAAGCTACACAATGGGCTATCTGTGCTCTGCCCACCACGGGTATCGAAACCCGGATTCTAGCGTTGTAAGTCCGCAGACATACCGCTGTACCACTGGGGGCATAATTTCTTAAAATTGACACAATGTTTTATCATAAAAACTATTTAACATTTCTTCTACGTATATATAAATCTGTGAGAATATAATCGCATTATATATAACATTTTTAGTAAAGAAAATAGTATTTATAATTCACTTTGGGAAGATATGAATTAATATCGCTTTAGTAACTTTTTATTCTGACATTTAAGAACTATATTTTGGGAATTTGGGGAATTTATAACTCACAATCTGAGGATCGCGGGTTCGAATCCCCGTCCCACCAAACATGTTCGCCCTTTCAGCCGTGAGGGCAGTATAATGTTACGGTCAATCTCACTATTCGTTGGTAAAAAAAGTAGCCCAAGAGTTGGCGGTGGGTGGTGATGACTAGCTGCCTTCCTTCCAGTCTTTCATTGCTAAATTAGGAGCAGCAAGCGCAGATAGCCCTCGTGTAATTTTGGGCGAAATTCAAAACAAACTAACAAGCTAGTCTGTCGCTTTTAAATTAGGAATGACTAGCGCAGATAGTACTCGTATAGTTTTGTGCGACAATCAACAAACAAACAAACAAACTGTTATAAAATTAGACTAACAGGCTTATTGTCATGATATAAAAGACTGTTTAGTTTACATATTATTCATTAATTTTTATGATTGAATATTTTATTATTGTTTAGTTTTTGTTATAATAAGAGTTAAAAGCAGACGACTGTACGAAATTGTGTTAATAATTCATTGATGTTAAAAATATAGAATGACACGTGCAATACACTGATGTCCAGAATATAAAAGACAGAAAGACGATTAAGTTATAAAGATATAAATAGCATGAGACGAGCGGAAACATCAGATGGATAATAGCAGAAAAAAAGAAGAGTTTCAGGCCAAGGAAAAGTTCGGTGTAAAGTTAACTATTGTAGAAGTGATGGGTCTAATGATTGACACAGGCCTAACGTTTAATATGTTAGAGTAAGACTAACAGTAGAAAAGGAGATAAGAAAAATAATTTATTCCGTCAAAGCGTGGTTCTAAGGTAAATGAATCAGCCAGAGTGAACTTTGAAAAAAGGAACAGAGGATCTTCAGAAGAAAGAATACCGAACGATTACATTAACTCGCGCCATAATTGTAAGGGAATCACGAACAGAATTTTCAATTTAGTAACACAAAATGTTCTCTGGTTTTAATGAGAATAGAATGATTTACTAATATCATCGTTTCTTTGGCGGGGAAAGATTTAGTAGATTTTGTTTTAATTTAGTCACACAGTATTTTCTCTGATTTTAATGAGAATGGAATGATTTACTCACATTGTTGTTTATTTGGTGGAGAAAGATTTAATAGATTTTGTTTTAATTTAGTCACACAGTATTTTCTCTTATTTTAATGAGAATGGAATGATTTACTCACATTGTTGTTTATTTGGTGGGGAAAGATTTAATAGATTTGTTATAATTCAGAACTGTGATGTTTCCTTTCTGTTACTTAAATTATTTTTAGTTTTCACTATGAAGAGATTTGTTAAAGTAAGATATTTTGTTACGTGTATTACAGTTGTTTTACTAATAAAGAATCAGTTGAAGTAAGATTTATTTCTATTGTTTTTTGAGAGGAATAGTAACATAAATTTATCTGTATTTTTTATTTAAGAGGAAATTGTAACTTATTGTTTTTTAGTTTCTAAATACATCGGAGCAAATCAAATCAATTTATAATCGACCTAATGTCATGACACTCATAACCAAGAATATTTTTTGATGTTTCATTATTTGCCATAACACAGACTTCACATAAAAGTCGACCAGAAGTTCCAAACAACAGTAAATATCTTCATTTCATACTTCATTTTTTAAAGTTTTACGTAATAAAAAAGACTAAGCATTTTTATCATACTGAAAGGAAAACTATTTTATGAATGGCTATCATACAGAGATTCTGCGTTTAGTAGAATTAAACATTATCCACTATCATACAGAGATTCTGCGTTTAGTAGAATTAAACATTATCCACTTTCATACAGTGATTCTGCGTTTAGTAGAATTGAACACTATCCACTATCATACATAGATTCTGCGTTTAGTAGAATTAAACATTATCCACTATCATACAGAGATTCTGCGTTTAGTAGAATTAAACATTATCCACCAATTCTACTAAACGCAGAATCTCTGTATGATTTAATTCTACTAAACGCAGAATCTCTGTATGATAGTGGATAATGTTTCATTATCCAAATATTTAATTGTATATTTCTCTCTGTGTGTATATATATATAGAGAGAGAAAGATAATTTTCTGTTTATTTCTGTCTTTCTTCCGAATGCCAAGCTATCTATATGCCTCTCTCTCTTCCTAAAATATTAATATTAAACGAACCCAAAATTTAATATAGGTATTGGAAGTTGGAAAGAAAAAATATATAAAAATTAACGAAAAAAATCAGTAGCAAAAATGTGAGAATCTGGTCTTTTCAACATTAACAACTGGTATAAATGGACAGTTATAATTTTATTACAAGTTATAACTTTTACAGTAAGTTTCAGCCTTAGAGTATTTTAACAGACAATATTGAAGCAACTTAAGTTGTTCAACCTAAGACCTGCTAATTGGATTATAATAAAATTAAAAGATAAAGATAAGTCCCACAAAGAAATCATGCACATCTATACTGAACAAATATATATATATATATATATATTGAGAAGTGGGTGAATATTTGGTCTTATATCCAAATAATAAAAATTACAAAATCAAATTTTCAAACAACATAATTCTCCTAAACCCCGCTCTTAAAGAATACGTTTGTAATGCTTGTAGGATTAAAGAACAAATAAAAACGAGTATACATTTCGGTGGAGCTATGATACCAATATAAGTTACTCAGAAAGTCACTGTCGAACGTTTTCAGCACTGATGTTCTACATATTTTGTAAGATTTGCAATGACAATCAGCAAACAATCAAGCTGTTTCTAGCTAGTATAATGTTACTTTAAGGTCGATGTTATCAATCAAACTGTTTCTAGCTAGTATTATGTTACTTTAAGGTCGATGTTAACAATCAAACTGTTTCTAGCTAGTATTATGTTACTTTAAGGTCGATGTTAACAATCAAGCTGTTTCTAGCTAGTATTATGTTACTTTAAAGTCGATGTTAACAATCAAACTGTTTTAGCTATTATAATGTTACTTTAAGGTCGATATTAACAATCAAACTGTTTCTAGCTAGTATTATGTTACTTTAAAGTCGATGTTATCAATCAAACTGTTTCTAGCTAGTATTATGTTACTTTAAGGTCGATGTTAACAATCAAACTGTTTCTAGCTAGTATTATGTTACTTTAAGGTCGATGTTAACAATCAAGCTGTTTCTAGCTAGTATTATGTTCCTTTAAGGTCGATGTTAACAATCAAACTGTTTTTAGCTATTATAATGTTACTTTAAGGTCGATATTAACAATCAAACTGTTTCTAGCTAGTATTATGTTACTTTAAGGTCGATGTTAACAATCAAGCTGTTTCTAGCTAATATTAAGTTACTTTAAGATCGATTTTAACACTTAAGCTGTTTAGAGCTAATATTATGTTACTTTAAGGTCAATGTTATCCGCTTTAACAGGAAATGCACAAAACCTAATGATATCACCTAGTTAAAAAAATGGACGACTCATCAGTTAGAAACATACGTAACGAACGTGTTCACAATTACTACGTTCCTAAAATAATAGTTCAAAACTTAACATTTTAATGAACTTCACACTTTTATTGCTGATAACACACTGTAGGTGCAAAATTGTTAATCAAGAGAATAGGGAAATTACTGTAAGATATTAAAATAAGTTGGTTTATAAGCGATTACCTTGTTAAACATGGAAAGTAAAATGATATTTTCCTCTCTTGCATTGTAGACTTTACGACGTTAGAAATGTTTATTTAATATAGTTAAATGAAATCAGTAGATATTTATAAAGAGTTAAGACGTTGAACAGTGAATTTCTGAATCTTACAGTGAAATTCATTTTAGTAATAGACACACATGGAAATACATTTTAATTGTATAAGATTTTAATTTTCACAATGTATATGGGGAAATATTTTATTACTGTTGAAATTTCAAGTTTCAACAATACAATGCATACATTTGAATAAGTCTGTATCTTCTTTAGTTACCAACAGGCTGGTTGATTTATTGTTAATCACAAACTATGCAATGGATTATCCGTGATCTGCACAAAACTAATATCGAAACCCAAGTTTTAGCGTTGTAAGCACGCAGATTTACCGCAGATTTGGTGTGGGCATGTCTTTGGGTTTGTCTGTTTTTAGTTAAGCACAAAGTTACACAAAGGGCTATCTGTGCTGTAGACATGCCGCTATGCCACTGGGGGGGGGGCTTGTCTTTGTGAAACTTATATGTACTCACACAAACAATGTCGTTTTAAATCTCTGTTCATATCTGACTATTTGCAATCTTAACAATTAAATGACGATCTGAATATTTTTAACTTGTTCTCGTAGAGAAGAATACAATTTCTATACATTTTTATAGCGTATATTTAAAATACAGATTAGTTCTCGATTATTTAAAAAACAATATTAATATTATCAACTCTTATCCTTTTTTTTCACTGTAGCATTATTGCCAACATTTTAAACTGCCCTTGCTTGACGTCACTTCATGTACAGAACGGATGGAACAGCCTAGGTACTTTTAAACTTACTCAAAGTCCTTACTCAGAACGAGTAACGTTAATCGTTATTCGATCTATCTGAGGAACAATTGCAAGTAGTTAGGGCCGAGTACAACCCAGCAGTTATCATGCTTGACTGTGGACTTTAGGTTTCGTGGTTCGTGTTCCGTTACCGAAAAAAAAGAAGTGCGAAGCGCGCCCTGCACTTTCAGGCACTGGGAACATTATAAAAGTAACAGTCAAATCCTACTATTCAATCTGACAAGAGTAACCAACAGTTGGCGGTGGGTGGTATTGACTAGTTATCTTCCCTCTAGTCTATCACTTCAAAATTAAGGATAACTCATGCAGTTTTTGGCGAAATCCAACAAACAAAAGAGCAATTAAGAACATATCCTATTGACTGCCAGAAGAATGACCTCTTATTGATCGGGCTGCTTAGCTCAGTGCCAAAGCTTTTGTAAAGTGTGATAGGTTTGTGAAAAAAAAAGTCTGAATTTATTTATTCTTAATCTTAGAAAACATTTATATGCATTTGATTTTAGCGAATAGTTGATAAATTATTTTATTTAAGGTTTGATTCAGACTTAAGAGCTGTTATATATATATATTAAATAAACGTAAGCATTACAATGCACGTAAGATATTTCGATAAAAAATATCTTGTCAAAAAATAAAATAAAATAGTCTTTTTGATGTTGTCTCCAAACAATGTATTTATACATATGATATGGTGTTCCACATCCATTAAGTATTAACGTTCGTCCTTTCTCTCCTTGAAAGCTTCGTTCGGCACCGGGTTTGTAGGTTTTTGGGGACCTGGGAGGGTCAAATACGTTTTCGACCTCTTCCTCCTGTTATACAGAGATTGGGTTTGTTTGAATTTCGCGCAAAGCTATACGAGTGAGAGACTAGAGGGAAGGCAGCTAGTCATTACCACCGACCGTCAACTCTTAGGCTACTCTTTTACCAGCAAATTGACCATCATGTATAACGCCCCCACGGCTGAAAGGGCGAGCATGTTTGGTCGAGCTTCCTAACCACCTGCCCATGTCTACAGAGATAAATAGGAGAAACATAGTGAAGTTAGAGATATTTCTAACCATGCACATTAGAAAAACGACATTTTTAATTCCCCATTTCTGTTCAAAATCATATTTCTACATTGAGGAACCAGAAAACTATTAACTACATATATTAAACTCAATAGCTGTGAGCTACTAGAACAAATAGGAACTAATATATATATATGTCACTCGACGTGTTTCTTTGTGTGAAATAACCGAATACCCAAAACAATGCATAACAGAACCAGCAAAGTCCCAACATCATCTAGAGCTGAAGAAAGAAATGAAGCAGTATAAATAAAGCTAAAATTATTGCTTTAGATATTAAAATGAAATTCAACCGTAAATTGATCGAAAACTTAGTATATATATATATATTTTAAAAAGTTCAACACAAAGAAGAGTTTTTATAAGGAGAGTAATCAAGAAATGATCCATCAAGGGCATATAAACACAATAGTAAACTATCTTAGTGGAACTATAATGGAACGGAAATTTTCTTTTTTTTCTGATGCAAGAATGGAAGATGTTATCAAAGGTAATTGTATAATGAAGAAGCGGTAGGCAGTGATCAATGAACGTTTAAATGGCACGTATTTGATTTTCGGAAGAATAATGATGAAAAACCGACTACCAAGCTCAAAAAGTATAGTAATTGGATAAAAAGGAAAATGATAATGACATAAAAGCTTCGAATTGCCAGCTTCAAGTCCCGATGCTCATCCAGTTGAAAACGTACGGCAACTAAACTACAGCAACTTTTAGAGATTCTACAACTAATATTGAAGAGGATACTGTTGGCATTCTTGAAAAAACATTTGGATCTATGCCTGATCAATATTGTCATGTAGTTAAGGTTAGAGTAGGACATAGTAAATACAGATTGTTCAAACTAATATTCTGGTAATCATTGTGAGTATTGAAGATTGGGAAAAAACAAAAGTTTAATGAATTATATCAATCAACCAGGGGGAAAGAGTTGCAGAAAACAGTTAAGATAATATATTTACTGGAAATAGACAATATAACAAACTTTTAGAAATTGAAAAAAAAGAATAGATTCCCAAAGATTAGTCATTTGTACTGGTTTGCAAAAAAAAATCAAGATTTGCAGATGTTAGTAGACGAAGCAAACTTACAAAAATCAACCAAAAAAAAAAAACAGGCGTGCAGCAAACAGTCGAGAAATTAGGCTTATAGAAGCAGGGCAAACGAACAAACTTATTAAAAAGAATCAAAGGAACAAACATGAAGAAGTCAATCAAGGAAAGAAACTTGAATTAATCTGTCAAGAAAATAGAGTCAAATGAACAAAATTGCGAAAATAAGCGAATGAAACAGTCTTTGCAGAAATAGTGAATGCTTCAAATTTATAGAAATGAGTCAAGGAAATGATTTTGGAGAAATATTTATTATTAATAAGAATAAATAAATGATAATGCTTCTCGGAAAACTCAATGAATTTAGGGATTTTGTTTCAGATATTTTTAAACTAAAAAATAAGAAATATTTGTTTTACCGTAAGACAGAAACAAGATGGCGCCAAAGTATTTTTACAGGATAGAAACGCATCGAAACAGTAACATCACAGAACAGAAAAATGCAGCTTAACAGGGAAAACAATGGCACAGGAAGAATATTGTCAAAAGGGAAAAAATATCGCAAAAAAAAACTCGTACGATAGTTCAATATTTCAGAAAGCAACAGTATTAGTTGACCGAAAATGCCATAAGAGAAGATTATCAATAAAAGATGTAAGAATGTTCTATCAAAGACCAATTTCACAAGAAGAGAATAACATCACAGAAGAGAATAATATTAAAATAATGAAATTGTAACTCGAAAAAAAACAACATAGAACAGAAGAAAATATGTGATAGCGGAGCACAATATCATGACGAAGAACAGTGTATGAAAAATCAAACATTATTACAGGTGAGAAAACGTCACAGGAAAAACATTATGGTAGAACAGAAAAACGACAAAACAAAATGTAGGAAAGAAAATTGACACATCAAATAAAACAATGTCACAATAAAGTTAATAAGGAATAAACAAAATCTAAGTCATACAGGTACTACATATTAAATCACTTTTATGTACTTTGATCAGAGAACCATACTTGTTTGTAAGATCAGGCATAATAAGTGATACGTTATAACTATATAGTTTACTCGAATGATTAAGTAGGTTAGAATAAGCTTAGTTGTTCATTAGTTACTATTTCAAACTAAACACAACCTCGAAGTTTCATAGAAAAAATAATAAATGCAAAGACAATTATTCTGGACTTATTTACTCCTTTTTTTACCAGAGAATTTCCGCAGGATTCAACTACATGAATATCTCTGAGAACCCAGCCAGAAGTGAAATAAACAAGTATTGTCGTAATTACACGAATAAGACTAGAACAAGTCTTAAACTAAATTTTGCGCAAAAGAAATTAGATTACTGTACCAAATTAGCATAAAATTCATTAAACAGCTTGTAAGTTTACCTTATATATATACTTATACCCCTATAACTAAGAGATATTGATATATGCTGTGCGAGTGTGTTTTTCTTTCCGTTATTTAGTTTCAACTGTCCTCTTATAAAGGTTAGCGGTATACTATCATACACATAGCAAATATCAGAAACTTTTACGAGTACAAAATCATTTAATGTATTGACTCTGAAAGGTTACCCAGAATTATTGAAGATTTTTTATGGTAATCACAGATGTTTATTAGCATAAAGCAAATACTTTAAAAGTAGTACATAAAACAACAGCTGTGTATTTCATAGCTTTTTCCTCGAGGATTACTCAGGCAGGCTGAAACTTTCATAAATATACCTGGCAAGAAGGATTATTTTGAATTATCAAATGTTGTACCTTTCGTTGATATCGAGGAAAATGATAGAATTGCAGTAATTAGCCTAAAAGTTAATAGCATTAATAACTATAAAGTATAAAGCAAATTTTTTTATTATTTTAGTCTTGCTTAGAGGGACACAGAAAGTTCTAATGATATAACTGGATAAATAGAAATTGTTTTCTCGGAAATACAATCGTCGGCTGATTACTAATAATATATATTTCGATTATAATTTAGAGTTAGTGTGATCAATATTAAAATGATCAGTGTAGCAGTGACAATGTGAAACTACAAGTTCATTTCAAAAGTGTAATCCTTCTGACACTAGCATGACGCTGATGATAGAAGCTTACTTCCCAATACCACCTTCAGCACGAGAAGTGAGATGGGCACGTGACTTACAAAACCCAATGAACATTGGGCAAAGCCCTGGTCGCTGGAGCCTAGAGTGACAAAAACCACCGTGTGTGCTGGATGGTTATAGTTTGTATTTCAGTGTATCATCTTTCGCACAAGAAGACTATATAGCAGATATCTCCAGGAAAATCATTACAGAAGAACGAGAGACTCTTTGATATCATAATCAAGAAGAAGAAGCCTAAGGTAATAAACTGTGAAATGTTGTTAAACACTAAAAATCTAAGAAAGCAATAAATGTTTTTCCCTTTAAGTTGTGCATTTGATAACGAATATTACGTTACGTCAAATACATTATCTAAGGTATATATTTAGTATAAATTTCTTATTATGATTTCAATAGACATATCTAAATCATAATCTAAACATGCTTTGTTCAAATCATTACAATTTGACGCCGAGGACAATATACTGAGATCCAACGATTGTTCTTAAGTCCGATTGACAATTTATGTTGATGTATATAAAAAAAAACATTAAGAGCTCATAAATACATATGTTTATGATATTTTTATTTGTGTTGAAAACAGTGATTTCATAAAAATTGCGCAGAACTTGATTTAGATGTTCTTTTTTCCCCGTGTGTTTCAGCAGAATCATGAAACTACAACTTTTCCTGTACATCTTGGTGTTGTTCTGGACATTAGCAATCGCTTCTGAAGGTATCGTTCTTTTTCTTAGATCTTGTTTTAAAAAGACGAAGTAGAACCCTTTTTGCTTCCAAAAAATTCCAAATGATTGTTTTTCCATTACCAACTCAAATTTAAAGTATATGATCCATGACATTATTTCAAGTCGTTTACATTTAAATTCGGTATGAATTATGCAGAAAAATGCCAATAAACATTTTAAAATAGGAGAGCAAGAAGATGCAAAAATTGTATAAGGTTTAGACAAATTACAAAATATAAAGAATCAATGTAATCAAATATAAAATACTAAAAACGTGTAAAATTTGAACTTTATGTCAACAACAAAGTGGAGCAAAGATTTCACATATCCAGGAATTTATTATATATAACAATTATCTGTATGTTATAAAGTTACAGTTCTATATAGGTCAGCGTATGAATTCCAATAGGTGCTGGAAAACGTTAGAATTGTAACTTACCACATATGAAGCCCGAAGAATGTATTTGAGAAATGTTGTTTTCCATAAATATCGCCAATCACAAGACAAAAGTTTGAATTTTATAATATTCAGTTTGCAAATCATGATTTAAAAATAAACTCTTTAACTGGGTAAATTAAAATTTTGTTTTCAATACGAAACCAAAAATTATTGATTTCTTTTAAATTGAATCTCAAAATACTAATTTCAAAAATATCAGCTAATGGGCTTTTTAGTATACTTTATTCCCAACAGATGTTAGCTATTAACAGTATCTTTAAATAAAAAAAACTATAACTTATTGTTTGTTTGCAGTTAAGCACAAAGCTATACAATATCTGTGCTGTGCCTACCATGGGTATCGAAACCTGGTTTCTAGCGTTATAAGTATTTGGATTTATCGCCGAATCACTAGGTGGGCAATATAGTTTATTTATAACCACAAATATTTCATAGGAAACAATAATTCTAAGTTATACAGATAACTTGCACAATCAAACAAAAAACTAGAACAGCTGATAATTTACTGTTTTCACATATTATCTAAGATTTAATGTACATAAAATATTACGTAGTTAGTTATGAATACTGTATTGTTTCTAAGATGAGAACTAAGTTTTATTTACACATATATCTTTTTAATGTTATATTATAGGTATATATTATCATTTTTATTGCGTCCCAAGAGGTTAGCGGCAAATTTATGAAGTTATTTTTCCGCGGTGTACGAAGAACAGATAGCCCATTACGTAGCTTTGCTCTAAAACAATAATCTCTTGGATGCTAGTATAATATTATATTTCACATTATTCTAGAATATTTACAAACTGGAGAATATAAAAACATAAAAGTTTTTTTTTCACTGTATTCATATTAAATATTCTTAATTTAGGATATGCCTTCAAATTATTAAAAAAACATCAATGAATAAATCATAAGCACGTTATTTCACCACTAGGGTCAAACTGTGTTTAGTAAAGAGCTCTAGTGGAACTTTACCTTCACGTATCGCCCCCACCCAGTGGCACAACGGTTTGACTGCGGGCTTAAACCGCTAGAAACTGGGTTTCGATACCCATAGCATAGCACAAATAGCCCATTTTATAGCTCTGTGCTTAACTTCAAAGAAACAAGCAGTTAATTATCTAGCGATCGAAACAGTGAACTCGTTATTCTATGGCTTTAAGAGAGGAACCATTAAAACACATTATTTCTACGATCGCTGCTTGCCATTAGATTTCGCTAGTTGCGTTCATAAGATCTGGTCAATCACAAGCTGAAATTATATTGCCTCGAAATGTGTCATCAGCCCTAATGTAATTTCATGTAATCATTCGAATGTATCTCCAAGCCAAACGTTAAAAATTCTTGTGAACGATTTTTATGTTTCAACAAGACACAGCTACGGATCCTTTCAAGTGCTGCAGTACAGGCAAAGTTTATCAAGTAGATTAGGATGTTTTTATATGAAATAGATACATGAATTTGAATACAAACCATTAAGCTGATTTAAACTTTAAGTCTCTGACAGTATGAAATATTAGGTCGTCAAGAAGTTAATGTCGCTTTTTCTTAGATGAAAAAACCAGAACAACTTATATGTCAAAACAAAACATTTAGTAAATTAAATAGTTTCCACTCTTATCAATGATGCTTTTCCATCTTACAATCAGGTTGTTAATGCCTTGATTAAAGAAATCACTTGGCTTTGAAGCAAAAAACATGTCAATGTCCTCTTT
>NW_013665703.1:222308-241774 GCF_000517525.1 Limulus polyphemus | reverse complement strand
CCATATCTGGATAATATGGTGGGTGGGAGAGAACTTCCCAACCCCAATTCCATAATCTTGCGTTGCGTCAAACGAGCCACATGTGGACGTGCATTGTCGTGGAGAAGAACACTTTTCCGATTGATCAGTGAAGGGCGTTTCTGATGAAGGGCTTGATTTAAACGTTCCAGTTTCTGACTATAGCTCTCTGCATTGACAGTTCACTGTGGATTGAGGAGATCGAAATGAATTACTCCTTTGATGTCCCACCAAATGCAAAACATCACTTTCGGCGGATGGAGTCCAGGTTTTTGGGTCGGAAGTGGTTTTTGTCTAGGACTGAGCCATTGTTTTTGGCGTTTAATATTCGCATAGAGAATCTATTTTTCATCATTGGTGAAAAGTCTGTCCAAAAATGGTTCACGCGAATTACGCGCCGGAAGAGACGAAGTAATGTTCACACGTTGGAAACGATGATCATTGGAGAATTCATGAGGCAACCAAACACCTTCTTTATGGAGTTTTCCCACATGCTTTAGATGTTCACGTATTGTTTCATGAGAGGCCCATTTCACGAGTGTGTTGTCTAGGGTTATACTCAACAGGCGTCTTCAGAGCATCAATATCAATTCCAACAGGTCGGCCCCTGCCATCACAGTTTTTAATGCTAAAGTCACGTGAACGAAATTGACACTTACGAATGTTCAAAACATTTCCATAAACTTCTTTGATACTATTTGTGGCTACAGAGGCGCTGTTTTCCCTCTTGTATTCAAACAGCATTACATGCCGAATGTGTGTCTCGTCGTGTGCCGTCACTACAAGGGATTACAGTATACTAAACTTTACATATCATATAGGCTATGCTAACGTGACGTTTAGGCGGTTCGTTTAACTATTACACAAGCAAATAGTCTCCTGCTATCCAATAAAAGGTTCTTTTATGAAAAAGATCTACATCGTCTTGAATTATTTAAAGATCTATACATCTTGAAAAAGGCAATTCATTTTGAGTCTACATTTTATTTTTCAGGGCCTGTTACGTCTGTAAACATGCTTTCTAAGCGCTTTTTATTGAACAGGGCTCACTTTCTACGATTTCCCTTTGCATAGACAAAAATAATTCAGTATTGATGTAAATGCAAGGAGTACATGTGTTTTGTGTGTTTTAAAAGGCTGAACCAGCTGATTATTCTATTTTTATGCATATGTTTTTATGACATCGTCGGTACGCAATTATTTTTTCGGTTTTATTTGTTTTTAAAATTTGATTCGTTATGAAATGACCCTGCATAGCTTTGATCTCTTGATAATGATGCCCATAGGATCTTAAATTCACAATTTTATTCATCGTTAGTTTCATATTGATATTTTAGACCAGGTTCATGAACTTCTATCTCTGAAAGTTTTTGCTTTCCCCAAAGTATAAGGAAGATTCAAAGTAAAAAAAATATTACGAACATATTTTTTCTACATGAACTTATTAAATCAACTTAGCCTACTAACTCATTTTTCTTGTGTATGGAAAAACACTTTTTGATATGATGTTCGGTCCCATTTTATACTTACTTCTCGTAGAAATAACTCTAGCCTTTTCGTTCAAAATATTCTGCAACTGTCATTTGTTAAGGTTCATTTTGTTCCTATACAAACTAGGAATTTGGTTTTGTTAATGGTAGTAAACTTTTTAGTACGATTTTTACTTTAGCCGATGATTATACAAATAATAAGTTCAAAGTAAATATTTTCTGAAGATTTAATGTTATTTTTCATAAAATTTAATAATAGTTTTCATAATTTAAACTACTTCTTTTTTATTGTTGTATCTAGTGTTCACGTTTTCTCACGGTATAAAGCCATACGTTTAGAAATTGCACAAAGAAATAATACTACTTTTTTAAGAAGTTCTCCTGAAGGCCTAATTCATACCTGGAAGGTAAGAGTATCAGGCTCACAAGTGGAGAATAGATTCAGCATCTCCTATTGAACAGAATTATATCGTCATATAAAATTGGTAGCCTTCCGTAATTTGGCATCTCCTATTGAACAGAATTATATCGTCATATAAAATTGGTAGCCTTCCGTAATTTGGCATCTCCTATTGAACAGAATTATATCGTCATATAAAATTGGTAGCCTTCCGTAATTTGGCAGTGAAAGACTAGAAGGAAGGCAGCTAGTCATCACCCACCGTTTAAATGCAAGAACAGGAATGTAAACAGATAGGTTTTGTTTGGGAGGACATAATACAAAAACTAATGTAATATGAATAATCAAACAATATTTCACAGATATATATATATATATAACACAAAATATGAATAACATGTTGAGAACTATAACAAATAAAGGAAGGAAACAAAAAACATACCGACTAATGAAATATTCATAAAAAATATACCAGGACATCTAATTATAAAAGATAAAAAATGAAGACAAAGAAAATTAAAACAAAAGAAATATGAGCCGTTTCAATATTTACAAAAATATATTTCACTTTATCAAAAAAAAACAAGGGGAAATAAGATGGAATTAAACTGATGGCATGATAAAAGAAGAGAGTAAAATTACAATAAGGAAAAGAAAGCGATTTAAATAAGATATAGCGATGGAGCTCTGTTTAAATTAAGTTAAATAATACATACCTGTGAAAAAAAAAGAAATTGATTTAGGTTCATAATATGATAAAACAGGTGTCAATACATTTATCCAAATGCAATAGAGAAAAATAGGACAAATAATGGACATGTTGTACAAACATAATTTGATAGCAAACATAATATTGCACAAACGAAGACGGAGGAAATGATACTACAATTTAAGAAACTTGTATTTTTATATAAAAGATGTAAGAACACTTGACTTTTATTTTGTTTTTTGTTTCCACTGGTGATCCTTCCACTTAAAATAAAATTTGCAATCTTTGATGCAATCTAAGCACCTGCAGAAATAAATGATGTATATATATATATATATATGATACCCTCCTTAACTTTCAACTAATTTCACTTGAGCAACTGTTAATAGCCTGTTTATAACGAATATAATTATGTCATCAGTAACGGTAGGAAAACATTCAGTAGTATTTGTCATCTATTAAGAGGCTCTTAACTTAAGGTGCGTTTCTATTCACAATTAGTTTATAAAGCTACCAGTACGAAATGCTCTAGCTAGAATTCACTTATTGGATCTACACAACAGAAAAGGAAAGCAATATAAGAAGTTAGAAGCGTCAGAATAAGAAAACGTAAAATAAGTTTTGTAGTTTTCCATAATTTGTATTGCATAATGGAGAGATGTAGATATTTCGAAATAAAGGTTATTTTAGGGTTAGTAGTACAAGAACTGTTTGATGTGAAAATATACATTAACTTTATAAATTGCTTTTCGTGTTCTATTTCTCGAGACTTTCGTAACGTGCTTTTAACAATGTTTAGAATATTATTGTTATTTCACAACTGTTCATATGTTATAGCAGTAGATACTAACTGTATTACGTATGTAAAATATAAACTTAAAAAACAATTTCAAAATGTTCTATGTTTTGTTACAAAGTAAATAATAATTGAGGCGGTTGATAAAAACTGAGTTGAAAAAATACAAAATTTACTATGTAGAAATAACTAACTGCATTAATAACTTTATTATTAAGACCACAAACATATAGAATGGTCTGTAGAATATTAATACGTAAAAGTGGTCTTAGTATAAGGCCTATTACATTTTTTAAACACTTCAATCTTAATCTAGTCCCGCAGGGATTTTCAAGAAATAGAAGAGCGTATAATATCATAAGGTTATAATATTAAGGGTGCTGGGTGTGATGTGTGTGTGTGTGTGCTCGAATATCTCCGAATTTAAAGTAACTTTTGAATAGGACAAAATAAAGGAATATGTAGATGGTTTCTAAGGTGATCTTCTCTGGAAAGGTGTATTATTTAAGTGAAGCTATGAAGTTAATCTATGACTTCAGTAGGCATGGATAGGTACAAGGCAATTACGTCTAAGGTAAATAAAATGCAGTCGTCGCATATTACTTCTGTTGGTGTTTGTGTTGTCTTCTAAGACGTCTTTTGTATTGTTTAAGTGTGATGTAACGTACATGGTTTCAATAATGTTTTTGTTGCAGAGTTATAAGCTGAAGCTATGCATCTTAAAGATAATTCTTGTTTATGGTCTTTAGGGCTCTATATATTTCAAGTATACGACTATGGGAGGGTTTTAATTCTATTAGTATTTATTTGTTCCGGCAAAATACTTTCTTCTTTTAAATGTTTGATTATCTTTTGAGCTTCTTATTTGACGGTCTTTGTTGGATCTTTGTTTACAGTTACACAACTAGAGAGGTCTTGAAAACTTTCATCTATTTCACACCTGATTCTTTTATGATAAGATTTTCGTTTGTTTGGAGTTCTTTTATAGCTTGTTTGTTTGTAATTAAACACAAAACTACACAATAGGCTATCTGTGCTCTGCCCACCACGGATATCGAAACCTGGATTCTAGCGTTGTAAGTCTGCAGACATACCGCTGTGCCACTGGGGGGAGGAGCTCTTTTATAGCAGTTTTTTTTTTCTGCTAGTGAGATGTTGTCATTGCCTTGATGGTTTCTATGGGTTTATTAAATACTCAACAAGTGATGGTAAAAAGAGGCAACTAAAGAAATAACAAAGTGCATTACCCTAAAAACTGCATTTGGTAAAAAATAATAATTGTTTTAACACCACCATCACGAATATTAATGTGTATCTATTAGTGGTGAATGGGCAGTAGTGAATAAATGAATGACTAGCAATGACTCGATGGACAATATGGCCACTGGTTCTTGGCTCGATGTTTAGAAAACTGGGTGATAATGGTTGATTAAATAGGGAGTTGTAGTGGCTAGTTGAAAGAACTCATTGAGTGCTAATGGCTACATAAATAAAGAATTAATGATATATTGTAGGATAGAGATGCAATAGTGGGTGCATGAATTGTGAAGGGTGGATGAACAAATGACCAGCGGGGGATGGATGTACAGTATTATGTAAAGGAATAGGTGTTAATGGTGAGTGGTATGATGGATGTACAATAATAAATAAATGGCTTGTGATAGTTTCATGAATACAGTCTTGGCCAACATATTTACATACTACTCTATATTAATATTATTGTCTACATGCATGGAGTTATTATTGGATAAGTGTCCGGGAAGTAACAGAGAAGGTAACGTATGATCGGACAAACATGTACGAGTTGTTATTCTGGTCTGTATAAGTTGTATTGAGCACTTGTTCGTCAAAACACACATAAATACCTGTCTTGTATCAAAGGAAGTGATTTTGGTATAATATTTTTTGAAACAGATCAGCAATTTGTACAGACAATTTCTCTGTACTTCGTGTAGAGTTATGCCTCGTGAGGTACCAGATGTTATAGAGCGCCAAATTGTTCGACTGTCCAGAAATGGTATAAAGCAAATTGACATTGCCAGAACACTAGGGTACCGACCAGTGTACTGTATCCAGAATCCTGAAACATCATCGGACTGCAAAAAAACGTTGTTCCAGGAACGTCTACTAGTAGACGCCGAAAACATACTGCCCGAGATGACCGTGTTTTGATCAGGTTAACACGTCAAGGTCGAAAGAAGTCTTGCAACACCTTACGACAGGAATGTCAAGAAGAAATCCATTCCGGGATATCCAGAAGAACAGTGAATAAGAGAGTGCCCAAACAATGTTATTTTGTGAAAGGGGCTAACTGCAAACCAATAGTAACCAGAATTCACCGCCGTCAAGTGCTACTCGGGCAAGACAGCATGCCAACTTACAGTTAGGACACTGGCGACATATTATCATTTCAGATAAGTCATGTTTCCGGCTTGTTAAAGTTGATGGTAGGATTTGTGTTCGTCGTTTGCCTGGAAAACAGATGAGGGAAGACTGTCTTTCCCACAGAGAACACACACTTGGTGGTGCAATACATATTTGGGCAGCTATTCATCATGATAGAAAACTGCGCTTCATATCTTCCAGGGAAACATCAGTGGCGTCTCCTACAGGCATCACACGAAGACGATAATTCTGCCATATGCTTGGGCAAAGTTGGCAATAACTTTATGTTTTAGGAGGACAATGATAATGCTCACAGTGCACGTATTGTACAGGATTATCTCGACCAGGAGGACGTTACAACATTGCCATGGCCAGCAAAGTCTCCAGATTGTAATCTCATCGAGAACTTTTAGGTGGAATTCAGCCGGAAATTACTAATTAGACCCTAAACCAGCTACTGTAGCTGAGTTGCAGCGCCTTCTAGTAACAAGTTGGGATGAAATAACAGTGAATTACATCAATAATCCCATCGACAGCATGCCACGTCGCCTTGCGGAGGTTCTTTGAGTACGAGGAGGGCCAACCAAGTACTGACTGTATAATAATTTAATGTTATGTTTTGCATTATATATGTTTGTGGTAAAGTTTTGTTTTGATAGGTGAAATACTGAAATACACGTCTTTCTACAGGTATTGATAAATTTGTTTGCTGTTCTAATAAATCGTTCATGATGTCCATAGAACCTGTCTCATTATACAAGTTACACATGTGGATGTTTAATATGACATGCATTTCTCAGTTTGACAGCGTTAAGTGTATTTGTATTCCATCTTAATTGTGATGATTGTATTTGTTACAAATTATGCAAACTTTTGGCCAAGACTGTAGATGACTAGCGTTGACTGGTATGACGGATATATAATATTGAACAAATGAATGATTGGTGATGAGTTGATGAATAGATAGCTACTGCTAGAAGGTAAATTAAGAAATTGCTGGTGACGAACAAATAACAAACAGTTGTGAGATATAGATTGCATGAGAAAGGAGTAAAGAGACAGTAGGCGTTAAGAAGAGAATTTATCAATTAAACTAAAAGTTTGGTATGATAAATCATATACGTTCTGCTTGTCTGAATATGTTTCTTCGGCTACGTTAGACCTTAAAGGTTATAGGTATAAGGTGTTGCACATAAGTTAACGAATAATGTCTGGCGATAACCATTACTTCAAGAGTTGGATAAATGCAAAGCGGAAATTTGTACAGACGCCTCGCACACCTGTACTGGAAAACTAATCAGACAGGTCGAGGTACAGAGTGGACCTAAAATGATGCAATAATAGCTAAGGGCAATAGTATATATAGTAGACATAATTGCATGGTGGACATTTGAACAAAACAAGTGAGTCAAAGAACACATCCACACAACTGAAAACAACGGGTAGTACAGTATATGTTACTTCCTACATATTTCATCATAAACATAAAAAATACCACCTAGACTGAAGAATATACGCCTTTTAGTGACTTACATAATGCTGTCTTCTTTCACCTCAGGACTTCGTTCGATTTTCTTAATTTTGTAATTTTAATTAAAACGTTAACAGTTTTACTTCTTGTGATAACCATTATTTACCTCTTCAAAACTTTTACACATACTTTTAACAATTCTTGAAATATTATCTAGTTATAAGAAATGTTGAAGTCTAACAACATAGTTTGTTTGTTTGTAATTAAGCACAAAGCTACACAAAGGGCTATCTGTTCTCTGTCCACCACGAGTATCGAAACCCGGATTCTAGCGTTGTAAATCCGCAGACATACCGCCGTGCCACTGGGGGGCTCTAACAACATAGAACAATTAATAATTAAGCAAAACTTGGTAGGCATTTAACATCTAGCAACTAATATTTTATTATGAAATGAAGTCTAGAATATTAATGTTCCATCGTCAACAAGACATTTAATGTTTGTATTTTTCGTTAGAAAAGTTTCATTTTGTGGATGACTGTCTTATTATCATAGAGTCAGTAGAGTCTACATAGGGATTGCCAATATACTCAATAGGCATAGTACAAATATGCACGCTAAAAAATCTACAGTAAGAGAGATTTTTTTACTTTAATATAGAATTGCCACTCACTTTCATTTGTTTCTCTACCCAACAAGCCCAAAAAACAGGGCATGAAACCATCGCTAAAATACCAAACCAGAAAGTGACCAACCCACCAAACTGTTCATCTTTCTTCTTGTTGTTTCAGTTGAAATAACTCTACAACTACTTTATCACTAACGGCAGTTTAAACCTCAATCCACTCTAAGTGTTTCTGAGCCGTGCACGATCTCATCGTTTAGTCGTAATAGCTATTAGTAATTTTTAAAAAATCACAATTCTAGTGTAAACGATGTTATCATTACCCCTTGAAGTTAGATTTTTTTACAGAAATCTGGTGTTCCTTTAAAAAACTTATGTATGAAGTGAAGAAGTAAAAAAAAATCAATGTACATAAAAATATTAAATTTTATTCCACACATTCATAGAATACAATAACTTTCAGTCAGGGGATAAACGTCTTAAACCAAGTAATAAAAACATTTTGTAGATGTAAAATGTGATGTGGGGATGACAGTGCCAAACATAATGCAAACAAGAATGTAGGAATGATACAGCTATACATAAATCATTCCTAGATGATTTGCAATATTAATAATTAATGTTACACAGTAAAATGGACGAGTATAAAATGGTTACGAAGTCGGTCAATTAGACGGACCTTGTAGCGAGAGATTGTAATAGTCTGTAATAATCAAGGCAAGTTTGGACTCAACTTGAACTATATAGTTAAAACCGCATAGGCGACCAAGATATCGAAGTTAAAGAATAAGTTGAACAATCGCCATGGCGACTGTTCAATCTATTCTTTAGTTTCGCCTACCCTGACATGTTATTGTGATAAAGAAACTGTATACCAACAGTCAGGAATATATAACTTCCAACTGCATTAATATTAAAGTCAAATATGAATTTTACAGTATAACATTAAATTTTTATATTGAAAGTCATATAGGGATGATCTATATATAGCTGTATCATCCCTATATTATTGTTTGCTTCTTTTTTAGCACTGCCATCCCTTCATCATTTTACATATACAAAATGTTTTCTATTACTTGTAACAGTGTCACCAAGCGGATGAATATTGCATCCAAAAGTGACATGTATCGGATGATTATTTACACTTCATAGGAACTTAAAGCAAAGTCAAACCGTTTGCTATTTGCTGAGTGGCTTGTGTAGCACATAAAATCATGTAAGCAGCTTGAAAGATTAGAAAAGTCTAAATATCAATGCTCATACCTTGTTCAATGACAAACAGTACCAACGAAATGTGGATGTTTTAATTTGAAAATACAATCAGTTTTAGTTTTCTTCTTGAGAACAATGGGTACCGTCCCTACCTAACGTAAGTTTTTAAAAATATTACCGACCTACAAGAAATTAAAGTAAACAAAATCGGCATGAATTTCTCCATACTTAACTTATTACATAAATAAAAGAATACACATAGAAATTAAGCAAACAAAATATCCATTGTTCGTTGCTCTCGCGGTTATTCCAGTAATTCTATATGATCTTTATAAGAACTTGGTTTTAAACATTTGGCCTCCTCGAAGGGACGCCCCCCCCCCTTACACCCTATTCATCGCTAACTGCCACTCCAACTTTCATATCCAGTCAATTCGAGTAAACAGCTCGCGTACGCTTCTCACACAAGCCCAGAATGTCATTAGGGGGACAGCACCCCTTGTCCATGTGTAACTGCTCGGTGCCAAGTCATATTGTGCCCGCTGTAATATTACAATTAGTGACTTGATTGTTTTCCATTACTGAAGTGTTTTAATAGATGTTTTGTGTGTAATTGTCCCGTACAATGAACGAGGTGGATTGTTTATTACAAAATTAATTCAGCAGATTAATATTTGTACAGGCATTCCAGCACATTTCGTTCTAATAAAATAAACAGTGAAAATTAAAATCATTAAAAAAAAAGTGTGAATGGCTCCAAAGTAAAAAGCGATTGAGCGCCAAGGTTTCCAAAATTTGTTTGTATTGTTTTTCTGTGCTTACTTTTCAGTGATGATAACAAGTGGATAGAATCCGGTTACCAAGATATAAAATATCTATCTAAAACAACTTAAAACACGAAAACTCATTTTTATTATTTGTAAAACGCTATTACACAACAATTTTTTAAGCAAAACAAATCTTATTGAACAAATCGACAGTGAAAGAGATTCGATAGAATACGAACGTCTTATTCCGGTGTACTCTGATCACAAAAATATTCTGTACTTTTCTTTGCTCTCACCAATAAAAAATAACGAGCCGCCACTGAACACAATGGTAAAAACAGTATCGTTAAATCATCAAAATTCAAGGTACTAGTGTTAGAAGTTAGTACCACAGAGAGCAAACAAAATTTTGAAACTAATTTGTCCATCGGTCATGTGAAGATCAAAATCTTACTGTTCCAAAATGAAATTTCCCTATCTCATATTTCAGAGTTGAATGTCAGTATACGAAGACAAGTTTACAAGTTCAAATATAATAAGTCTTATTAATAGTTATTTATTTGATCAGTGCATGCTTGTAAGAGAAGCAAAAATAAAAGTATTTTTAACAGGAAAAAAAAATAGTAAATCTGTCACATCTTGTAAGTTTGTTTAGACTATTATTCAAGGTTTCAAAGGAGTTTCAAATAAATATTACACGATGAGTGAAGTAGTTGTTTAATTATTAGTTCTTTATTAACTTTACAAGAATTAGAAATAGCTAGGTAAACTCGTCAAGTGACTTTTATTCGATGGTAGTACACACTTTTGATCCGTAAAACAATAACAGATAGACACATGTGCAGAAAAGCGACACCATAAAGCAACGAAGACTTTATATTGTTAATAAAAACAGAAACTATAAGTTGTATATAACAACGTATAACAGATAACTGTGAAAACAAAAGCAGGCACGACGGTTGTAGATAATGCAAAAGCTGGAATATTGTGACAAATCAAGACGTGGAAGGGGGGGGGGAACAATTGATACGGTGAATCCCAAACACGAACCTTTTTATTTATTGTTATTTTCAAGAATTAATGGAAGAGCTAATATATTCTAAACTTTGTAAAACATATATATAGCTACCTTTTGTTTATGTATATTCAAAGATTTGAATACATGAAGTCACCATTCTCCACCGTAGGCCGAGGGTGGCCCAGTTGTTAGCCAACCTGAATAGAAGGGTTCCTGGTTCTCTATAAGAAAGGTTGCCAGATCCAACTATTCGATCAAACAAGAGTAGCCTAAGAGTGTATACTGTCGACTAATTGCCTTCCCTCTAGTTTAAAATCAGACACAAGTATGTACAGGTAGCCCTTTGTGTAGCGTTGCGTGAAAATTGTAGGACGAACGAAATTACATTCTCCTCCTACATTGGGATGGAGAGTAAATGTTCATCTTCGTGTCTGCAGAGCGTACAAGCTGTAGTTGCGGAATGTAATCTGTGTAAGTAAAATAATCAAACTTATTAATATTTTCGTTTTGAGTTTACTTACTAATTATAGTTATGATTTTATTACAGGTTTTATGGTGAAGAAAAATATTTTTTAAACAGGTTCGACGTTTCTATCACTGGCACGATCATCCTATTGGGTACTTGAGAATGATCACACTAGTGATCGAAACGTCGTACCTGTTTTAAAAATAGTCTTCCTTACTTTAAAAGCTGTAGCTTGTAATAAAACAATAATTAAGATTGCTGTTTATAAAAGAAATAATATATACTATGAAGTGACTTATGTCTCCTTTGCTTGTTATTATAATGTTTCAGGTATACTATGAAGTGACTTGTGTCACCTTTGCTTGTCATTACAATGTTTCAGATATACTATGAAGTGACTTATGTCACCTTTGCTTGTTGTTGCAATGTTTCAGGTATACTATGAAGTGACTTATGTCACCTTTGCTTGTTGTTGCAATGTTTCAGGTATACTATGAAGTGACTTATGTCACCTTTGCTTGTTGTTGCAATGTTTCAGGTATACTATGAAGTGACTTATGTCACCTTTGCTTGTTATTACAATGTTTCAGGTATACTATGAAGTGATTTGTGTCACCTTTGCTTGTCATTACAATGTTTCAGGTATACTATGAAGTGACTTATGTCCCATTTGCTTGTTGTTGCAATGCTTCAGATATACTATGAAGTGACTTATGTCACCTTTGCTTGTTGTTGCATTGTTTCAGGTATACTATAAAGTGACTTATGTCACCTTTGGTTTTTATTACAATGTTTCAGGTATACTATGAAGTGACTTGTGTCACCTTTGCTTGTCATTACAATGTTTCAGGTATACTATGAAGTGACTTATGTCACCTTTGCTTGTCATTACAATGTTTCAGATATACTATGAAGTGACTCATGTCACCTTTGCTTGTTGTTGCAATGTTTCAGGTATATAAACGTTACTCTTTACCGCCTCAGAAATTTGCTAGAAAGATCAATGTTTAAAACTGCAAGAAAATATTTTCTTTTTGTTTATTTACCAGAGTTTGAGTGCGTTCTATTAAAACGATTTTGGAGATTCACCACGTCGTTACAGTCCATGTCACCATATCCGTTCATGCTATATCTGTTGACCGTGCAGCGTCGTTTCAATTGCAAACTGTTCTGTAATGTCCAAAATGCACCACTTCTGCCCGCAGGCTTTCGATAATCAGCCTAGTGTGCGAGGATGACAGTTTCCTGTATCAATATTCCAATCACACATAGATCCATAATCGCTGTATCCGTAAACATGAACGTTATGTTTTCGCATGAAATAGCATGAATACCAGTTTCATCCTCCTGCTGCTTGGTTGATGCGACGGTTGAACGGGAGGTATAACTGCAATCATTATCCTGGTGAGCCTATACCTTGGCCCCTTTTCCAGGCGGAAAGCCTTCTTGATTATGTTGCGTACTGTTGCCTGGAGCACGTGGACGGCTTTTACTACTGACCTTTGTGTTTGTAGCATCTCCACTGTTATAAAACGCTGTATTTTTCTTACAACGCCTGAGGTACGACTTGCTACAGGTCTCTCTCTGTCTCTCAATGGTACTTGTGGCTCAATATTCTTTTATTTTCCAATACCATTTAGTACAAGGGATATTTCCATCTTGCGAACTCTAAATACCCGAACTGAATAGGTCTTTATAATCTGAATGTATGAATATTTTGAGCCGGAATGAGTTGTTGTTGCATGCCAGTCCCAAAAGCGGTTGATTTTCGGTGGCATCACACGACCTATGAGACATGATAAACAATGTCAAAATGTAAATCTGATACATTCTGTTCCACCGCAGCTTTATATCGGTTGTGGCTGTCACGTGACTAGCTTATTTACATATTAAAAAACATTTTAACGTAAAGTACCCAACTTTGTAGGATTAATTTTAGAGATATTAACATTATTATTATAATACTTTACAACGAAGATTAGGATGTTTAAAGAAAACATGACCTATACTTTCACAATAGTATCAAGCATATAAAGAAATTCAAATCCATTATCAGAAAAAGAATATAAGTGAAGTACTGTGCTGTTTTTTACTTTATGAATATTATTGTGCTGGTTTTTTGTTGTTGTTGTCGTTTGGTTTTTTGTTTTTTTTAGTTTGTAGTTAGGCACAAAGCTACACAATGGACTACCTGTGCTCTGCCCACCACGAATATCAAAACCCGGTTTCTAGCGTTGTAAGTCCGCAGACATCTCGCTGTGCCACTGGGGGCTTATGCTGGTGAATCTGTTATGTAAGAAAACTCCGTTTTGTAAAAAGTGGAAAAATTGTCTAATAATTTACCTCTTTAAAAATGTATCATCTTTCTATTTGACATAAGCTTAATATTCGACAGGAGATTAGACTACATAAAGAAAAGGTTCAAAGAGAATCCTCATCTTTGGTGCGCTTATCTGGTTGTTATGCATTGTATTATAAAGACTAAGCACAGGTATAAATTTCTGTTAAAATTTGAAAATAATAGTTGGTTGATTATCTATATTTGAGCCAGTGGTACAACTCATACTGAGCTACTCACATTTCTCACTCATATTAATCACCTAAAAAAAGATAGACGCAGAAACAGGAAGTGATAGGAATGAGATAAAAGTTTATTGAATTCCTGGCCAATAACCTAATAACTAATGATCCTAATTTTCCTTATGTTTTCTCTCCGGTTTTGGCAACGCCCGATAATGATTCGAAGTACTTCAAAAAAGTCACTTTTCTGCCAAAAGTCGGAAACATATCATGCCTAGAGAAGATATATATACATATATATCTTTGGCGATGCAATTGTTCATAAAACTTACTTACGCAAGCGTCATTAATTTTAGTCTTGTTGGAAGTATCATAGATCACTGAGTAGGATGATTTCAGGAAGTATTAGTCTACTTCATATACATTAATTGCTCTTATGGAAATCGATGGGTGAAAATTAACTGCTTACAACAAAGTCATTTCAAACTCTAAACAAATTTAGTATTTTTTTATGAAATATTACCACATCTTTTTTACCCATCTTATCTGCAAAGCAAAGTCGCATTGCCGGGAAATTAGTGTAAAAACGTTGGTGGGCAAAGTAAGTATAGTGTGGAAATTAGTGTAAAAACGTTGGTGGGTAAAGTAAGTATAGTGTGGAAATTAGTGTAAAAACGTTGGTGGGTAAAGTAAGTATAGTGTGGAAATTAGTGTAAAAACGTTGGTGGGTAAAATAAGTATAGTGATATATCACTATGACATATTTAACAAATTGTTACTGTGTTTTGTTTACTATACTTTTGCCAAAGTTTTATTAGCATTTTAGCCAAACATTAAGTGGCAGTGAAGTAATGCACGAAAGATTCACCACCAACTTCATTAACATTTTATAATTTCGATATTAACTCAAGTGTATACATTTATTTTTTTCGCAAATTAATAAAGGAAGGATTTATGGTTATTGAAGGTGGTCATTTTTGAGTTTGGAAAAAGTGATACCTCTGAGGGCTTATAACGCTAAAAATCGGGTATCGATACTCGCGAATGGCACAGCACAGATAGCCCATTGCGAAGCTTTGCGCTTAGTAACAAAAAACGAAAGGAAACGTTAGGGTAAAACAATGATCCTATATAATTATTGACTATAAAATATATAATTGAATTCCTAAGAGGAAATGATTCTGTAACATTCCAATAACGCCGCTCTTAAATTTTCATTATTAACATTAGTATGTAAACTATACAATGTTTTGAAACATCCAATTAAATCATGCCAACCATTTGTTTCTCATATCCTCTTGTTAAGGGCTGATTTACTGAACGATTCCATTAATATTAACTTCCGATCAGTGCAAGCTACCTACTTAAAAGGAAATTATAAATCAACTTTGTAATGAGTATACAAATTTTGTATACTTTGCTTATACTCTTATTTATACTTATTGTTTCATCAATTGAGCACTCTCGCTGTTAACAATACTTTCGGAGAGGGTTAAGGGATAGTTTTAATGGTTTGCTTTATTGACTTTCGCGCAAGGAGTATCTGCGCTAGTCTTTCATAACTTATAAGTGATAGAGAAGGTAGCTAGTGAACCACCAACTCTTGGAATACTCTTTAACAACGAAAAGTGGGATTGACTGTCAATCTATAATCCTTCCATGGTTGAAAGGACGAGTTTGTTCAGTAAGAGGAATTGAACCGCGATTCGAGCGCTTTAACCACCAGGCCATGCCAAGCGGGAGTTAAGGAATAGTCGAAACAAAGTCTAACAGTGGCAGAGAATAGTCGCATTAAGCAATGACGTTGAGAAATTCCACTTCCGATTTATATGACTTAAAAACGGAAGTAAATGTGAAAGTAGGATTTTGAGATATTTTATTGATATGTTGAATCACTCAATTGAGAATTTAAAGAAACATGTGATACGTTTTATGAAACTCGCCTTTTATTGAATCAATATTCACTTGTGCTGAGACAGGTAAAATTTGTAGACCATCGGTCTCAGAATACAATGTAGCAGATTGTGACTATTGGACAGCCTGATTCTTTGCAGTCTGTACCAGTAAAGTAACACCATTTAAAATATTAGTGTAAAAATACCGTACCATTAAAATATGGACATATAAGTCCAGTTGTTGAAAGATAGGACCTGTGAAATGTGACCTTTTAAGATAATCGCTTTCATCTATAATTTTGAGATCTTCTAACAATTTATCTTTGATCATATGTTATTTATAGCAACGACAGTCTGTGTGCTGGCTATAGTTATTGATTGTTAAAACTTTAGTTGATTTTCACATGATTTGATTTCATTGTGTTTCACAGGATATCATGCGTTTTCTAATTTCTTATTTTAGTACAGTATTTCAAAGTTTTTATATGTACATATCTGTTTTCCGTTTCTATATAGCATATTGGTCAAAAAGATCGTTAATTTGATGTCTCTTTAGTTGCCTATAGTTTTGTGTCATTAATCTGACATAGCAAATTTTGTCTTCCTATGGAAAAGATAGCTGTGAAGTTGTACATAGTATGTGAATTTCAACAATCATCTTTTCCATTGACAGTAAGTTGATATCTTGAGATTATGAAGAATGTTTCAATGGAAATGACAAGTCACTTGGATAAGTTTGAAGTTAATAATTTAGCTAAATAATGTTTATTCTATTTGGGACAGTTTTGAATCTAACTCTTTAGTAAAAGGCGAGGGTCAGATGTGTCATGAGCATATGCTGTATTTGTGTTGTGTTTTAATACAGATTATTCAATGGCTTTTGTACATTTGTATTCAATCCTTTTATTTATTTCTCATAAACTCAGTTGCTCAGAGAACTCAGAATTACTTCACAATAAATAACAGACCTAAGATTTGCTTTTAGTATGAAAAATTACGTATATGAATTTCGTGCCATGCAATTCCACCTGTATAATATACCCATCTTTTTGTGAGGCTAACAAAGCTTACGTTGAAGGGGCTAGTGATATACATGCATGATTTATGAAAATAATATTCAAGCAGAGAAAAAATGCAGACTTGAAACTGAAATCATGAAAATATACGCTCCTGCACAAGGAAGTTATGTAGTGGGTAAGAATGGAGTCTCCATGGGCCTTACTAAATAAACAGTAGTGGGAGACTGGCCTCAACCCTTGATCAAGCAGGAAGTCCACAGTTTTGTTGTTGTTGTTGTTTTTTGTATTGTACTGCCAGCGATTTGTGGCTAGCTGCCACAAATCATTCTTTGAGAGCTCTGAGAATAGCAACTGAAAGAGCTGGATCTAGCATCAGTGCTTGTTGCCAGTCAGCAGGGTAAAGCTTGATCATCTCAGATGGAAAACATAGCATGGGTTTACATAACCTGTGGCTCTTGTATGAGCAGTTACAAGTGCAGTAATGTGTTCTGTTCCGTTGTTATCAACCACTGACCTGTGGCTCTCAGTCTGTGTTTCAGATAGTGTCACCAGAATTTAAGGCATAAAATTCTCGATATTTTGCATAACATAAATACTTGAGGGCACCAGAGTGTTATTAGCACTTATGCTAGCATTCAGCAGCAGTCCAACTGGCTGTATTTGAGTTGTTCTGTGCCCATGTCATCACTTTATATGGTGTTGACACCCAGAGAAAAAACTGGTCTAAACAAAGTAAACTCCAGTAAATAATTATCGTTCTCCTTTACAACGAATAGCACTAGATATTACTGCTCAATTCCTGGAAACAGAATACGGTGCTTTATATATAGCTTTGGCCACTGTATTCCTCACAAAATGGGCTGAGGTTTATGCATTAGTCAATGTTGGCACAGTATGTAGCTAATACATTGGTAGAATAAAATAGTCCAGTTTGGAGCACCTGAAGAGATCTACACGAATCAATGAGGTATTTCATTAGTCAACTATTATCTGAGTTGTGTAATTGTTAGGCGTGGGGAGGACTTCACCTGATGATTTAGTAGAATGGATAGCATAGGCTATTAAGCCAAGTTTTTATCCCGACCAAACCAACTGGGACAAGCACTTACCATACATTATAAAGGAGTACCACACAAGTGAACAGAGGTCAACAGGTTGTTCTGCAAGCATGCTCGTGTTTGAGTGGGAAATATTGTACCCTAGAGACATGATATATGGTACTTCCCCTAGAATGGATATCCCACAATGTTCACAAGAATATGTAGAGTGGCTAAGGTCTGTATTAGTTCAAATGCACGAGTTTGCACGTCAACAGCTGGAAAGGTCACTACATGACAAAATTAATGCTATGGTAAAACAGTAAAAAAAATGGATATAGCATTGTGGACACTGAGTGCAGTTTTGGTATGTACCAGAATCACAGAAACATCTTAGTTTTGGCTGGACAGGCCTTATCTCGTGTTTCAATAAGTAGGTCCGTTGACATACAAGTTACAGTACAAAAGTGCACAGCGTATGTCGACCAGATGCATCCATGCAGTACCAACAATAATCTTGTGCACTGCCTTGACCAGAAATCAGAGTTGAAGACCAATGAATCAGAGGAAGATGAAAGCATCATGTTATCGAATTGTGACCCAGAAGGTGAGTAGGAAAAAGTTAAAAGCACTTATCTGGTTCTTCATGAAACTATCTAGAAGCAAGAAAGAGACAGCTCCAACAGTTTGCTGAGCAACAACCACCAGTATCATAAAGTAGAACAGTTTGTTGATTATGAGATTAACTAGACCAAAAGGGCTAAGCTTTCTGAGCTATCAAGTGATTTTGTGAAGAAAAATATCACGTAAAGATTTGAACGGATTACTCTCCTGCTCTGGTTGAGTGGCGAGAGAGCTTTACATAACGTACCACATGAATCTTGATAGATTCTCTTCAGTACATTTAATTGTGCAAATAGTTTTTCCACATGCAGTAAAGGAACTTCGAGTGTATTCAGATATATACTTTAGTAGTTGCACAAATACCAGTTCTGGCTATTGAGAATCTTAGCTAAAAAAATATTTGTTTAGCAGAATTCTGTCAGCGATTATTTATTTTGTGATGTATAAAAAGGGAAAAAGAGGTTGAGTTTGACACTTCCTAAGTGGTAGCACATTACTGTACCACCCCTATCGAGATATATACTGTGTGAGGTAACCTGAGAAGGGTAATAAACTAATTTGCTCTAAAGCCAGAAGTAATCCCTTGTAAGCTACTAGTACAGTATATGTGACAATGTGTAATGGTGATATATACCAATATACTTGTATGAATAAATATATGTGTTGGTGTTATGAACGTCTGTGAATGTTACATAAGGTCATTCATAAGTGTTGAAAAACGGAAATGGATCAATTATACGAAGAATGCAACTGTGTTAAATTTTTGTATTATTTAAGTTTTAAGTTTTAATTTCTTGATTTCAAAAGGAAATACTTAAAAATTCTCAATCTTGAATTGTATTTTTCACATGACGTGTCTGCACTCTGAATTCTCTACTTCAGATTTTGCCCGGCATGGCCAGGTGGTTAGGGCACTCGACTCGCAATTTGAGGGTCGCGAGCTCGAATTTCCGTCACACCAAACATGCTCGCCCTTTCAGCCGTGGGGACGTTATAGTGTGACGGTCAATCCCA
>NW_013665703.1:212617-222190 GCF_000517525.1 Limulus polyphemus | reverse complement strand
ACAAACAAACAAACAAACTTCAGATTTCATACTTTCAATAATTGAAGGTAGAAACACAAGCTAAACATAATTATAAGTACGACCTCAAGAGAGAAAACCTAGTTAACGGAATCCATTGTTTGTGAATCTACCTTATCTAGTGTCTAAGTGTATAAAGAATATATTAAGTTTTAGATTATATAAAAAGCCAGATAAATTACAGTAGTTTTAGAGCGCTCTATTTTAGCTACTTTTATACTTTTTATGTTCTAAAATACATATTTGAAAGCTAAAGGAGTGTTTTTTGGCCACTCAAACTCCAATGAGGCTTACCAAGAATTTCTACTCAATTCCAAAAGCTTCGTAGAAAAATTACTGATATGTAAAAATGATAAACTTCTCCGATTAGGTAACAAAGCTAAAATAATATAATATCATATTCAAAATCTCAAGAGCTCAGTCGATGGGGAAAGTGAGCTCATGGTACATGCATGACTGTAACCTGAATGATTGTTTATCCTAAGCTCTACTGGAAACAACCAAGTGAGTTCCTGCTGTGATTTAATTGTTTTTCATGATTTTTTTTAAATTAAAAAAAGCAAATCTGTAAAATCTAGAAGCTGAGGCTCCATAAACGAATAATTGTAGTTGTCTGGAACAATATAACGTCATTTTATAAAACAAATATTATTATTAATTTATATCATATTTTCAACTTTTCATTTCATTGTACATTGATTATTTCACTATTTTTAGTGTTAGGGAGTAGAAAATAATATAATATAAATATTTTTACCTTAAGACTTTTGATATTCATTTAGGAAGCTCTAGAGATGGTTTAAATGAAATATGAAGACTATAGATGAATTAAGTATTTTCATTCTTAACATGAAAGTCGCCTTTCACTCATTCTAACACAGTAAAGGCTTTGTAAATTTACAGACAAATCTTTACTAAAAATACTTTATTAAAAAAACCTGATTTTTCTAAAACAGACTTGTATTTACTAAAAGTTTCCAAATTTCGTGAAGATAAACAACACATTCAGAATGACATTGTATATAGTTTCATGATTAACATGGTGTTTACAAAGGCAGTCAAATTACAGATGATTATTTGAAGATATAGTATACCGATTACTTTCAATAATATTAGTAAGAGAATGTTTTAATTTTGACATAGACATGTGGTTTGGTTACTTGACTCGCAATCTGATGGTCGCAGGTTCGAATCACGTTACAGAACGTGCTCGTTTTTTTGTTTTTTTCATTCATTAGGGCATTAAGTGCTTATCAGTCTCACTGTTCATTAGATTAGAGATGTCCAAGAGTTTTCAGTAAGTGGTGATGAGTAGCTGCCTTCTCTTTAGTATAAGAGTAGTTGAAGACATTTCGATTCCATGAAACTGAAATGTTCATGAGTGGGTGATGTTATCAATAGTAAATGAAATTCATGGACAATAGCTCAGATATCATATCAGTTTTTAACCTGGTTTACCCGCTGTTTTACTTAGTTATGATGAAATAATTTCAATCAAATAAGTTGAAATAAGTAGTTAGGGGGTTACCTGCATGACACGCCGCCAGAGAGCGCTACATATGTGTCGACCGACATAAAAAAGGAAGAAGATACCTCTGCACCTGTCAAATTGTTATTTCATTCTCTATTTTCTCAACTGGATGTACTATGAATAGCATGCCCAGTTCTTCGTCTCACAATCGTTACGCATAAAGTAACTAACTGGATTGTGTCAGTTCCCACCATAAAGTAACTAACTGAATTGTGTCAGTTCCCACCATAAAGTAACTAACTGGATTGTGTCAGTTCCCACCATAAAGTAACTAATTAGATTGTGTCAGTTCCCACCATAAAATAATTAACTAACAGGCCTACATAGAAGCTTAATGAGTTATAATGAGAAGCTAAAAGAAGTCATTTGAAGTTTGTAGATGACATTAAGATTTTTGGGGTGGCTAACTGTATCAAAGATGCTGCAGACTTAAAGGGAGATTTAGATCATTTGATGCATTGGGTCAATATGTGGCAGATGATGTTTAACTATCCAAAGTGTAAGATGATGCATGTAGGTTTTCACAATTCAAATTATTATTATAATTCTTATAGGAATACATTAAATACTGTGGTTGAAGAAAAAGATCTTGGTGTTGTGATTGAAAAATCACTTAAGCCATCTAAACAGTGTATTGTAGCTAGCAATAGGGCTAATGGAATTTTGGGTAGCACGTATAGAAATATTGAATCCAAGACAAGGGATATTATTGTTTCACTGTATAGATCACTTGTAAGACCTCATTTAAAGTACTGTGTACAGTTTTGGGCTCCCTTCATCAAGAAGGACATTGAATTGTTGTAGAACGTACAGAGAAGAGCCACAGGATGATACCTGGGATTGTTCTATAAGAGAGACTAAAAGGGATAGAAGGGATTTGATTGAAGTGTTTAAAGTTATTAATGGTATTGACAATATAGATCCAACAAACCTTTCTGTGTTTAGCAATGAAAACAATAGGACAAAGGATATAAATTCAAATTTTGGCAGCGTAGGAGTCGTCTGCAATTTAGACAGTATTACTTTTTTCAAACAGGATGGTTGGCTTTTGGAATGAGCTACCTTCAAGGGTGGTGGAGACAGAACATTTAACTGAGTTCAGGAAAAGATTGGATGAATACAAAAGTAGTAAGGGATGGTTATAGTTGGGAGCTGCAAGGGACATCCTTGATGAGCTAATAAGCTCATTTTTGTCCCTTTAAAATTTTATGAAATTTATTTGTTATTTATTATATGAGTAAAAGACACGGTGGGTGGTTTTGATTATCTCGATTTTAACCATGGTGAGAACGACACATAGACACACGTGGTAGTAAAACAGTCGACATGATCGGTCGTCAACATTCGGATATCTTTTTTACAGAAAAAGTTCTTGCCTAATGGTGTAAGTTTAAAACTTCGACTCGTACGAAGTAAAGATTCGTTTTTGTATTATGTCAAATGGTGAATCAGGATTCAAAATTGTACTACAACACGTTTCTATCTATGCTAGACAAGTCAAGATGAGCCTATCAGTCGTTTCGTCGCATGCTAAAGCATTTCAGAAAGGAACAGCTAAATATCCTTTGAAATATATAATGGGCAAGTCGTTTCCAATTCCCCAGGAAACTTACAAGCATCCATTGATAATGCATTTTTTGGTCAAGTACCTACACGTCTTGTTGTAAGATGTGTTGATAACGATGCATTTAATGGATCTTGGAAGAAAAATCCGTACAATTTCAAACATTACAGTATCAGTTTCGTAGCAATCAACGTGGATGGAAAATAAATTCCTTTATAACCAGATTTTGATCTTGAACTGCATGCACGAAGCTACGAAACATTATTTAGTGGAATGAGAAAACAGTTTCAAGATCAAGGAATTGATATAGGATATGACGAATACTCGGGAGGATATACACTCTTTGTCTTTCATCTTACACCCGATCTATCTGCTGGAGATTTACACTTTAACTTGGTGAAACAGGGACATTTATGAATTGAAATACCTTTTGGTAGTGCCTTACCCAACACTATAAATGTTTTAGCCTATGCAAAATTCTACTCAATTTTTGAAATTAATCAGTCTAGAAACATCATATTTGATATCTAAGAAGCTATGAACACATTAGAAATGTATTTGATACCTTCATAAAACTTGTGTACACAACATACGTATGGAGGTTTGTTTGCCAGTGATAAATTACCTGATCATGCAGAAAAACAATTGTATATCATCTGTATCCAAGCAATAAACCTGTATTTACTTTGGTCAAAATGAAAAAGGAGAATATTTTGATCCATTAGGACTGACTCCACATAATCTCAACATCAAGTAGAACTGCCGAACATGAGCTACAACAAAAAAGTACTGCAAGGATCATATTCGTCTGTGTGTGGACAATGTTGTATATGTTGTGCTTATTATCGTTTTCGACATGTGTCGAAACGGAAACTCCTATCTAAACTTGCATCTCACAAAGATCCTAATGATATGTTTGTTCATAATTTTGTTGAAAATCGTTTTCATGTAAATACATCATTAATACACGTGTCTTTTTATGTAGATCAGATTGCAAAATCTTTATTGTGAGAAACATTAATAAAGTGTTAAAAAGAAATATTGTGTCCAGAATTTGTTTATTATAATAATGTTATCAAAAATCTTTGAAATAATCACTTGGTTTATAATTAAAGAGTCCAACTAGTGAAACAGTAAATATTAATTATTACATGATATTTAAATAAACGTCTTTTTTCTGGATGATTTATGTATAAATAGTCAGGAAGTGCAATTAAATAAATAACTAATGAATTACTGTTTTAAACCAGTTGTATTAAATCTAGTCTGACCGGTGAAGCTTTGTATTTGAATCTGGCTAGTACTTAACTTATACTTGGAAGAGGCAATGTAAGTGTTAACAGATTATCATAGACAGAAGTTAGGGGTTGGAAATTATACAGTTGTTAGCCTGAATTAGCTCATGTATTCAGGAACTAGTGGCTGTAGTCTCTTCCCCTCCTTCTTTCCTACTGACTCTGTATGATAACAACAAAACTGTAGTGGAAAAAATGGGACTGAATCAGTAGGTAAGTTGTGTTATCTATTATTATGGGAATGGAAAAGTGGACAGCATAGCTATATGCGTTGGTCAAGCAGAGACTTAATGAAGCCTGGGAGACCGAGCCATTCACAGATGTTAGAGACAAACGTACTACGGGTGATATAGAGCACGAGAACATGCTAAATGTAGCAATGTCATTCACGTAAAGATCACTTTTAGTACAATGTGTCTAAAATTTAGTTTTAGAGAAAAACATTGTTGTGACCAGACAGTTACATCATACAACCTAAACACCTGCCTGAACTTCTAGAATCCATCTGACCTTACATTTTTAATTCTGATGTATGATATTTATGATATAATTATTAATCCTTCTGACTAACTTGTTTTCTCAGCTAGCCACTTGTGTTTCATTTACATGTTATTTCAACCCACTGTCGAATACTAGGATACTATCAAAGCAAATATGTCGAAGATGTTATGTTAAGCATTGTTGAAGACCTATTATCAAGATGTCAGTTGTCAGTCTAGCCTTTGGATATGTCAAACCCATAGATGATGATGCATTGCTTAACAATACATTGGCCATTTTGTATATCAATCTGTTGAAGAGCTAAGTCTCAAATATCCTGGAGTTTGGTAGCCCTCAACAATCTCACTTCAACCTCTCTGCTAAAGAAGACCCTACTCCATCGGTGCCTGCGACATGAACTAAGCCCAGCCTTCCAGTGGCCCAAAGCTACTTTGCTTCTTCTCAAGCAGCATCAGTCCATGTGAAGGAGGAGATGGCTGAGACAACAGTTACAACCCATGACATTCCCTTTCAGAGTATATGCCTACTATAAAACTATATTGGTGTCAAATGTATGCCCATATCTAGTGGGATCATTATGTCTCTAAGCCAAAATAGACCTTTCCTGAGCTAAGGTCTTTCTTAGAGTTGACCAACTGTCAGATAAATATTCCGAAACTGTAACCAGGGATCATCTGCCAGCAACCATCACATCACCAGTGATGATAGTTTCATCAGCGAACATGGCTATCTTGACCTCCACAGCATCCAAACTGCCACCACAAAAATGGTTCTGTAATTCATTTCAGGAATGACAAGATGAAAGCTCTCCAATTCACACTAAAAATCATCACCACACAACCAGCACTAAAAAGGTGTTGCCTGAAACAAGCTGCCAAATAGTCAGAGACCTGGGCCTTCTATAAATGAAAGGAGGACCGGTTACTGAGGCAACCAGAGATACCATCTTAGATAGAGGAAAAGGGGAAATGGTTCAGACTCACAAGGCCATGGCAAGAGCCAAAGAAATCCCCCAGTAGAACACTACTGATAGCAAAAGATCTATGGCAGCACTAGAAGATCTGGTTTTAGTTTTTAAGTAAGATGAGAGCTTCTATCCCACATTCTCCTGAGATTGTCTTGCATATAATGTAAATAGTGCTCATAATTGTCATTCAGTTTTATTTACACTGGTGCATATTCTTGTTTTCATGTTTCAAAAAATTTCTTTTTTGTATAAGGGTGAATACATTATATTCATTTTCATTTATTTATTTGAATATTTTGTTTGTAAGATGCTGTTTATTTTCTGCTTAACTGTAAAAGGCAGATTGATTAATATTGTAATTCTGTGTTCAACTAGTTCTATTTCGCATGTTTTAAAATGTAATTTAACTTTTTCACGAACTCAGTTACTCAAAGAACTCAGATTTACTTTGCAGTAAACATCATATCGAGTCTCCTGTTATACTCTTTGTTTGCTTGTAATTAAGCCCAAAAATACAAAATGGTTTATCTGTGCTCTGCCTACTACGGGTATCCAAAGATTATTCAGTGCATAAATATATCTGTTGTTATTTTTCATTCTGTGTTTAGCTTTAATTTGTTTTGAAGGTTGAAGGTAAGTAAAGTTATTGGGCATCAATAGCATGTGTATTCACAGTACTGTGGGTAATTGAGGATGAATAGCTTTCCAAGCTACAACAGAAAAAAACACACAAAAACCTTCGATGAAAATTATATGGACTGTAGCTCTAGATTAATATTTTATAACACTATATCATTATGTTCTTTAATATCTTCATTGATATTCAGCGAAAGTACTATGTTTTTCTATGCAGAGATTGGATTATTTATTTTCACCTGCAAAATAATTGATGATTCATGAACACACCTGTGAATTCGGACAAGATCAAAAGAAACTATTGCAATTCACTATACATAAACATATCTAATATGTTTTTACACTATGCCCTTAATCAACTCTCTACTAAGCCATTTATCAGACGTAACACCATCTATAAGGAGAAAACAACTTTACTGCATCATAGTTATATAGTTCTAAAACTGTGTTTCACACTGGGTTCACATAATTTTATACACCTAGCGATGCAAGAAGTTAAAGTGTTTCACGCTAGGTTCATATAATTCCATGCATCTATCAATACAAGAAGTTAAAATGTTTCACGCTAGGTTCATATAATTCCATGCATCTATCAATACAAGAAGTTAAAATGTTTCACGCTAGGTTCATATAATTCCATGTACATAGCAATGCAGTTAAAGTTAAAGTATACCCTACAAATTATACATAAAATTGTGTGCCAAATTAATTTTAACTGTTTCTGAACACAGATGCTTTCAAAGTAAGCATGAAAGGCAATATAATAGCTAGTGCATCCATTCACTTATACTGGAAAAAGTCATTTCCGAAAGCTTGAATGCAGCTACATTGCTGTGCTCAGCGCTGTTGCCAAACACCAACATGATCAGTGTTTACTGCAAAATTTAACTTTGATGTCTGACTGTAAGATAACGTATTACATTTTGTTCTTTTCTAGAGTTAACAACAAAAATATTTTGGAGCTGAGTATGCTTAGTCCAAGAAATTAATAAAACTAAATTACTTTCTTTGAATGCATTTTTGATAGCCTGTAACACACCCATTTTATTTTCACTCACTTTATCGAGTTTTACCAGGAGCTGTAAATACATCATAACAATGAATAAGATGAGAGAAAACGGATTAAACGTATCAGGTTTCTATCATCAATATAAGAAAACAAATATTGCTTTGGTTCATCCAAACTCACATCAGCTTAGGTAACAACATCATTATAAAATACCTATCAGCATCTGATCGAATTTTGTTTGGTTAATGACTTATTTCACTTAATTCGATAAACATGATTACTTCAAAGTGCTCCACTTATGTAAGGCCAGATAAGCATTTGTAAACTCTCAGTAGTTAAGAAGATCTTTCCCAAGTTTCACGTTTGTCATTTTTTTAAATGTTAATGAACAAATCCGGTTCATATTCTTACATTGCTCCACGACACTAAGATATTGTATAAATATGGTTGTATGTATTAGATCTTGCCTTCGTAAAAACAATAGAATTTGCACCTCTAAAAATATGGTATCAACATAACAAAATTTATGCAAGGTGTAGTCTTCGCACAGAATAAAAATGAAAATATATGTTTAAGAAATAAGCATTTATTTGATTCAAGGAAAAGAAAAAAACACAAGAAATTTGTTATCCAATGGTAACGAGCTATATAAGCTCGATTATAGCAATTACACATTAAAAGTGTGCCGTCTCACAGTCAATTCTAAATTTTCAACCTCACATTAATTGCAGACATTCACTGCAGGTTTTAATGGTTGAGGAAAGTTGCTGATTTTTCTTCTTTGTTTGCAATGAACATTGAATATATGCAATTTTAAAATCCTTTTGCAACAATATATATATATATATATATATATATATGAAAAATTATTTTAGACCAAAATTAATTATATCAAATGCGTTTTTTAAATAATTTGTTAGTAATACTCTAACATAACAAATCAGTTAAGGCTTTTTTAAATACTTTTTCTTTTGCTTTCCATATATTACAATAAACTTCTACATCTTCCGCTGTGTGGAAATATTACATTTCATGTATATTTTTTTTTGTCTAATTATCTCACATAAGTTAACCACCCCTGTATATATTATTTGCGCTGTATATCTTACTACATACCCATACGGCCTTCTTCTGTAAATTCGTAATTTTTTATGAAAGATTTTGCCAATATTTTATCCCCATATTATAAATTAAATATATTTTTCTACTCTTTACCAATTCTTGTAATTTCAAACTTTCTTTGATTATGATATAATTTAATAACTTTTGTTCATGAGTATGTTACAAATGATTTTAACTAACTCGTTTTAAGAATTACTTGATAATGAAATGTGATTTTAAATGTCTTAATGAGAGAAGCTCAAATACAATTTCTGTGAGCAAGAATTATAAGTGAAATATTGTTTTCACTTTAGTGCAAACTGTAAATTAAGAACATCATATTATTCAGCTGATTCACAGATTTATAAAGGGAGCTATTATATGTTTTTCTATTTTTTTTATTCGCGTCTGTATAACTAAAACTAAGAAGAATCTGTACTTTATGTTACTAAAAATGCTACATAAATTCGATTTATTAATCATAAGGTGTCAGTGTTGCTGCGCGAAAACGATAAAGTTGAAATTACGTGCCATTTGAAAATCCTGCGAGACGTGTAATGACATTGGATTTGGTATCCTTATAGCATTTTCCTTGGCTCTAATACCAGATAAATCACTTACAAGTTTCAGATAATAAGAAAGTGTCTCAGGTAACTTCTAACTTCTTCGTTTTCTGATAACAAGGAGTAGTAACTGTACCACTCATCATACTCTTCTTTCATGATTTTTTCTGAAACGTTATATTTTCCTAAAGTGGGTAAAATACAACTTTTCTATAAGAATTGAAACGTCGAGTCGCTTATTCTTTCGAAATAAGTGATACACTTTGAACAAAAAGTCACTTTCATAATAAATCTCACGAACATAATTGATTTTACGATATATTAAGGTGACAAAATGTATATTTGAGAATATTGTTTTTTTGGTTTTTTTTTAATTTCGCGCAAAGCT
>NW_013665703.1:190529-212102 GCF_000517525.1 Limulus polyphemus | reverse complement strand
GACCGTCGGATTATAACGCCCCCACGGCTGAAAGGGCGAGCATGTTTGGTGTGACGGAGATTCGAACCCGCGACCCTCAGATTGCGAGTCGAGTGTCGTAACCACCTTGCCATGCCGGGCCTTTTGAGAATAAAAATTACATCAACGAAGGAAGAAAATTAAATAAATTATTAGGGAAATGAGTTGCATAAATAAACTTGTAACTTTTGTTTTATCCAAGTTAACTTACTTAAGTGTATTAATACATTTTCTAAGACAGATATAAATGAATTAACATGGTTGCTAATTCCAATCATATCTTTAATGGCAGCTTTCACAACAAAGGCAAAAAACTTCATTTACAAAATACTTATTACCCCTTGCTATCAGTTTTCACTTCGGTAGCTTTGGAAGGAAAACTTTATTAGAAAGTAACCAACAGTCTCATGTTGTAATTTTTCAACACAGTTCTTAATTATAAACTAATATGTTAAAATTAGCGGTTTATTCGTCTGGCACAACCTTCTGAATAAAAATACATTTTTAATCTCTAAGCTGTTTCTCAACATAAAACTCTGTCTTTTAAACTACTTTACAACATTAAAGTCCGCCCTTGAACTATTTAAGTAAGCTAGTAATATTTTCTTCTAGATTCACATACAATAGCTTAGGTCCAACAAGCTTAAAATATAAAAAAAATATTTACAACATGGATTTCGCGAAAGTGTTCTCTTTTTATTGTTCAAGCTGTGCGTTTTTATGTCATTACACAAACGTCTGTTTTAACAGTCACAGAGAGGCAGCAAGTAAGGTTTTAACAGCTGAAAAACGCCTTTCTATTATCATATGCTTCTATAAATATCCCCTTATAGACCGAACAACTCCAATTCTTTAGAAAAGTTCACATGTAATTTAAGCGAAAAGTAATTATCTTTAATTAAGAAGGTGGAAGAATGATTTTAAAGAAAGAAGATGTATATACGTGTGAAAAATGACACATTTAACAGTTGCTCATTACTATTCACATAATAATAAAATTTGAAGAAGATTGGAGTTAGTAGTGAAGAAAAATACATATAATGAGACTGTAATATCCTAACCATAGAATTATCGATGGGATCCATAAAGACCCCATATGTTTTTGAAACTATTCCACAAAATGCTAGCTCTGGCTTGTGCTGTGTAAACCCGTTCATAATGTAGAAATATGACCCAACATGAATTTCATACATAAGGCTGGTTAATTTTATTAATAATTACGATATTACTACCCTTATTCGTTCTTTTTAACTTGAAAGATAGCACATTTAGCAATAATGATTTTATTACAATACAAATATTGCATTTTAATACATAAAAATGGATAATCGGTTTTGTCAGCCTCATTTTATTTAATAAATAATAAATACATGCTATTACCACGTTACTATAACATGCAAATGTTTCAAACTTTTGATGGGTAAAAATCGTAATCAGTGTACTGAGAAATTGGTCTTCATCGAGGTTATTCAAAAATAATGCTATTTTCAGATTAATCTTCTACAATTCATGAATACCCAATTCAGATTGGACGAAGGCAGATAACATACTTCTACATACATATATGAAACTCTTAAGCGTTCTAATTTAACCAGAAATTGTTATAGGATATCCTAGGAAGATTATATTTTCTAGGCTTCTAGACGCCACCTATTTCTTCAGAGAGGTAAAATTACTCCTTTTCTCAAACAAGAGTTTTGAAAAATACAAGTTTAGCCTGTGAAGCTTCGTTGTTTTGTTCTCTTTCTTTTTCTGTTATTTTTCTGAATGGGTAGTTGACAAGAAAATTTATATGTATTGTATGCATAAAAACATATTTTGCTGTATGGGATAAGAGTTTGAGTTTATTTTGATCGTCTAGTGCGATTATCCTAAACTTAATAATACACCAATCAAGTAATAATCTTATAAAAGCTACAGTGCAGTGTATGTTTTCATTATCTGAATAATAAACGTATCATGCCTTATTCACGTGACCCGATTTTTTAAGAGTATTAGTAAGCAAAAGAAAACTTTTAATGAAAAGCATATTTCCATTTCTACGGTTAAAAAGGAGCATACTCATAATATTCCATTCGTACAAAATGATAAGTACTTCAGCCAAAGAATAACAAGCGCACGTAAATTGGGAGATTTTTTCTTCTCTGTATTACCAAGAACATATGAGAAATGTTTGTATTTGTCGTGGATAAACAAAGTAAGCGTGGCCCATGCCTCATTATTCCCTCTCTGACACAACCTTGACTCAAAATAACGATTGTAAAACATGTTATCTTTCAGATTTAGATTTTAGTCAGTATACTATTGCAGCTTTCATAAAATTAGGAAAAGTACTTAGACATATTGCTAGCTGGTTTGATTTGTGTGTGAAACATAAGTTTCAGTTTCATAACCGGCTTGGCTATTAGCAGATTTTACACATCCGAGGGATAACTCCCTGGTATGTACCTAATTATAAATTATTCATTATGTAAATAGTTTACGAATCTTTCAGAAGTACTTTTTTGTTTTTTTAAGGATTTTTAAAACTCACGTCAATGACCAGTTTTTGTGATCAAATTATCAGACGAAATAACCTTCTTGTGTACCTAATGGGTGTACGGCTGAAAACGTCGCTACCAGGGAAATAATCCTGCTAATAAATAATTAAATCTCTTTATTATAAGCCTCATACCCTTCAGTTGGTGTATCTTATAAGTTACACTATAATCTTAAACATCCTAATTTAACTCGTATTGAACAACCTTTTAAACTTAACCTAGTGACAAATTTAAGCTTAATGTGTATATATTGGTTTTTAATGTTATTGAAAAGTTTACATTTACGCAATTTCTTGGAGATTTTTTTAACTTCAACTCACACTTTAACTTAAAGGTTATTCATATTTCTCAGTAATACAACAATGCTCTTGCGAGACATCATACTCGTTAAGCTTATATATATATATATATATGGTTCATTCTATTACACATTATATCTTATATATATATTTATGGCTCATTCTCTTACACATTATATCTTATATATATGTTTCATTATCTTACACATTATATCTTATATATATATATGTTTCATTCTCTTACACATTATATCTTATATATATATATATGTTTCATTATCTTACACATTATATCTTATTTTGCACTTGAATGTACTGGATGGAAATTTTTAGATTTTGAAAAGAATGAAAAATTTAAAATGAGCAAAATATAATAAAAAGTTTATCAAGATGTCACGTGTTACATTGTGTTAAACTGATCTTACCATTCTATTTCCTGCAATCCATAAAACAGTTGCCTTAAAGCCTCCCCCCTAACTACTTCTTAATTATTAAGTGTAAACAAATAGCTTGTTCAATTGCAACTCATAAATTTAGTTTTGAAGGTCAGTTGATAACAATACAAATATCACTGCAGCAACTAAAACGATCAATGAACGTAAATACTACAAAGAAATAAACAGTATACGTTGACAGCGAAGTAGTATTGTTTAATATTATTCAGTAGTCCAAAAATGTGCATTCACCTACAAGTCATGTTAAAATTCACTGGATATATGTAGAAAATATATTTTTCGATATCTTAAAGAAATATTTCTCTGTTGTTTACGGTTTACCAAAAAAGCTAGCTTAATACTATTTTTCTATTTCCTCAGCAAACTATGATCCTCATGAAATGGCTTAGTTTAGCCCTAAAATTACCGACCTATTTCTATACTGTTCAATACCGTTAAGGTCAACTTATTATTGTGTACTATTGAGTAATTTTATAATTCTGCCTGCTAAAATTCTCAGCGTAAAAAACTGACAAAAATATAAGGTAAAAGCAGTCATTTTCTATGTAAAATAAATAGGAAACCCCAACAATAATCACTGGGATTACTTTCAATATGGATGATATTTTTATCTTTTTTGTGTGTGAACCATACGTTTTTAGGAATCCGTAATCGACAATATCATGGGCCCAGAAACATCATGGTACACAGATAGTTTAGAAAAGTGCGATATTTCATTTCAAGAGAATAAGCAGATGAACATAAAAAATTAGATGAAATTATTAGGACATATTTTGTCTTTATAATAAAAAAAAATCGCACAGCCTCAAACTTATTTCATTCCAAAGTAGGTGGGAGATGTGGAAACTTGCTGTAACAGTAACATCCGTTTCCGAAACATCAGAAAAAAAGGAAATGGATGAAGCGGAAACGTAAATTTGATGTGAAACTTTCCTTATAATTTTATACGTAAAATTCCTTTAAAATATGAAGAAAGTTTTTGTTGCACGGTTGGACGAAGTGACTAGATATAATTAAGACCCTTAGCGCTTTTTAACACACACAAAAAGGTAGGATTTAAATCTTCATTACAAATGAAATTATATTATTTATTAAGCTTCAGTGAAAAATACTCGAATAATAATAAAAATGAGTTCATACTACATGTATTACACACTGAAGCTGACAGGCCTTATCTAGGAATGCCAGCTGTGTATGGAAGTAATTGCATTCCCAGGAAGATTATAAGAACCTCACAACAAAGCACCAGTTTATCGGTTTGAGTGTGTGTGTGTGTGCTGTATAAATAAAACTCCAATGTTAGCCCACATATTATTTCGTTTTCACTTTTATAAAATCTAAGAGCTTGCTAGGCATCTGGACCTTCGTAAGAATCCCACCCCCGAAAAAAAATTAAATCTCAAATGGTATTGCTAGCTTATTGTGAAAACTCGACACTATTAAGATATTCAGTGTAATATATAAAACCTGATTAAATAAGGAGGAGTTCAATTATCATGTCTAGAAAGGCAGATTTATTATTGAGTGTTACTTAAACAAGAGGGTCTTTACCATGTTGTATGTACTGTTAATATGAAAACACCTTTGGAAAAACATCCCATTTATTATTATTAATTACACCGAAGTACTGTCATAAATAACTTAATGTTTGAAGCAGTATTGAAATTTCAAACAAACAAAAACACAGCTAAATTGAATCATGAAAAGTTGTGGAACATATTTACTTCCGATATTCTTAGAACGGTATTTCAAAAGGTCCATATTTTCATGTGTTCTCTTCTATTAAAACTTTAATTTTGAACAGCAAAAGGTGGTTCAAGTTTATAATAAACAATGGCGTAAAAATTTGTAAGTAAATAGAACATATATTAACATAAACAGATTCTTGTACTTTGGGCATAGCTTAGCAGTACTTAAAATAAGTTCTATCTATGAATAGCACTGATATCAAAAAGTATTCTGTTATTGTATTGTTAACAGCAGGCATTTAGGAAATATGTGGTTTGTGGCAGAATTGAGAGTTTATTTACAAATTGCAGTATTTTCTAACAATATTGATTATTGCTCTAAGTTGTGAATATTTTACAAGAAAAATATCAGATTTACGCAAAAAACAAATAATAAAGACTATGAAGTGATAAGTGTAACAATGATTTCTATCCATCTGTATATATCATCGTTCATATATCATAGCATGAAAACCTCGAATAGCTGTAGAGAAACCATGGAAACATTGTGTCACGGGTACTTTCCTCTATACTAAAGCTCAATTTGTGGTATACATGTACGTATAAGTTCTGTTGTATAAAAAGTAAAGTATATGAATTTCACAATAAAGCCTTACTTCTTCTCTCAGAATGCCTCATGTGCTCTGTTAGTGTGCAACGATGATTTTCAATTAAATAATCCAGAAGCCCTGTAACAAATATGTGGAATTTATCAAGCCTGGATTACATTCAGTAGTATCGATACTTCCGTGTGATACATTAGATACATGTCGTTCATGTTCAGTCTTTGTTGTCAGTTCAAGTGTAATATTACAAGGATTTGTTCGAAAAGTATGTAACTTTAAAGCTACGTTTTATAACGAAGTTCTGAGGATTTGGAAAAAAGTTGAAGACACACAGCATTTTTCGTATGTTTTGTAGAAACAACAACAAAGTGTGAGGTAGATCAAATATTTTATGCTCTAAGAACTTTACTTTTACAGGATTTCACTTCAACAAGAGTTATGCGTCTTACAACTGTCTATAACTGAAACCATTGCCAATATATATAGTTTTATTACCATCATCGCCGCAAATGTATTCTCTCTTCGGGGTTTTAACACATGTTCTATATATGTTAATATTAAAATATTTACCCAATTGTAAATTATTATGAGACGACAATACCTGAATCTGTTATATAGACTTTTTCATTTTTAAATGTATGAAATATCGAACCATTGTAAGTAATTCCGCAACATAAGAAACAATGTGTAGATTTAAATACATTTAACCATCATTCAGCAGTATTTTAAACGCACGATAAACGTTTTTACACATTTACTGTAATCACTTTTTAAATTATGTCAAATAAAGTATCCGGGGCATAACTAAATGAACGTCTACTTCCTTGAAACAGGAAGTCAGAAAGTGAAAATGTTGACTGATAAGGAGCATATATATACTACGCGTTTTAAATCCAGAACCTCAGTTAAGGTATTTTCAATGAGCCCTCTATTTAACGTTCAGCTTCTCTATAATTTATAGCTGTTATAAATGTGATTAGTGTTTCTGGAATAATTTCAATTCAATATTGCAAATCACATTACCTAACATGAGCAGGATAATTTACATATGTAAAAATATAGCTATGATATATGTTCTTTACGTTAGTAATCTAATATGGAATGTATAATGTTTACAGAAAATAATTTCAGTTTGATAAAGTTGCCTAAACCTCATTTTGTTCGCATAACACGCTGGTGAGAAATTTCTGCTCAATGAAAGTTAGCTTTCAAAACACTTACTTATAGAAGACTTGAGTCAGATTAGCATCAAAATAGCATTTATTTATAGATTAACTAGAGCTTCATTGTGTAAGTTAAGCTTCATTGTGTAACAGAGTAGCTTGAAATTTATTTTTCGACTTTGAACACTGTTATAGGACAACCGATAATCGTCAAGTATTGTATTTTTTAATTTGATATCAAACTCTTTCTTTGCCAACTATCAAAATAACATATTTGTGGAAGTTGATGATATGATTCAGAAATGTTTAAGTCAGTGAAGTACTTTAATCTCAAAGACTAAATGAACCAATCAGAACATAAAATTTGAGGACTGAGCTCCAAGTAGATCTGAGCCACTAATGTAAAGTTGTAATTTTTATAGTTTTTCTGTCTTTGTGACAGGCACGTAGTAGATAAAAGAATGAAAAGAAAAAAAGATGTTGGGAGGAACGCCATTTATACACATTGCTTGAATACGAGCTGTTAGTACATATACATAATATATTGTGTTTTTTTGAAAAATGGTATGGTGCTAATTTAATCATATATTTGATATTTTAAGAATGTTATTAAAAACTTTTCCATAAATGCATATATATATATATATCCAGGTCCTCCCACTTTGCTGACGAAATATAATCCTAAAGAACTTCGAGTAAGAGCCGGATCCAAGACCCACCTCCACTGTTTCGTGAATGGAGTAAAAGACTCTCTGTTCTTCGAATGGTCTAAGGATAATCAGCCTATAGATGTCGTGAGAAAAAGCCGTTTCAGGATGTCCAGAAGTGGGACTCTCAAGATTAAGCACACTATCCTCCAGGATACTGGGCACTACATCTGTAAGGCCATTAATGGGTTCGGCAGCGTGGAGAACTCTATATTCCTTTTCGTTTATGGTAAGAAATAAGCAAAGCAAAGTTTAGATTTAACATCTGGAGTGTTGTACATGACTTTTTGAAGAATTTTGTATATGATTCTTTATGAAAGCAAACTACGAGTATTATAAAGCAACCGTTGCCATTTGTGCGTTTTTGATTCTCTGTATACTCTCTTATTATCCATATACCTTCTTGATTTTTAAACTGGGCATTTCTGGTTTACACTTTAGTCAACAATTTAAGTGAATTTATACTGTATTCTCAACTACAGCCAGATTAAGAGTTTAAGACTTCGTAATTGGGACTTAAATGGCATCTTATGCGACCATTAAGCCAAGCGACCAAGTCCTGGCATTCTAAGGTTCATAAATGAAAATCTTTAAGTTAGAGCTTTCGCTAGAAAAACGACAACCACTTAAGGACCCTGTTGTCTACACGGTTGCTCCTAACCAAAAACCAAATAAACTGTCAGTTTTATGACGCTTCTGTAGCTGAAAGAGCGGAATACGTTCAATTACATATCGCGGTTTCTAACCTTTTAATCTGCACATTAAACGCTAGGCCATCCCAGCCTTCAGTAATATTAAAGCTTTACCAAGACGTAAACTTCTAAAATATCTGTTCAAATGAATTCATTAAAACTGTTTTACTATGGTGACATTTCATCTCTACTAGGATAGATATGTGATAATATCAAACCAAAAATAATATAAAGATTACAAAGGCATAATTATTAGAAACAAATTTTTCTTTGTAGAGAAAAGGCCGTATCTATTTACGTTTATTCCCCAATGGGACAACGGTAAGTTTACAGTCTTACAATGCTAAAATCCGGTGTTTGAATCCCAGCGGTGGAAACAGCAATTATGTAGCTTTGCTCTAAAAACAACCTACCAACTTATTAAGTTCAAAGTTTGACATTTTCAAAAAAATTAACGGTTTATATATAGTAGACAGTAATTTTTCATACCTGCGGGTTTTGGAATGGATAGTTTATCAAGGTGTAAATTAACACATGTAACATAGAACTTTCATATATATATGTGTTACAAGTTACTGCTTTTTTTCCGTGTTTGAAACAGCATTTTTTGGCTTATCAATTTCCGTACAAGCTCTTAGCTTTACATGATACACGTCCAGTTTTCCTGTACACGTCTTAATTCATCCCGTTTCTGCTAGATTATCCTTTACCGGAAATTATTTTTAGTGAACTCTAACAATTTTCCTCGGTAACGATCTGTCGTTAGTGACTACTTTTTTTTTCGTTTTTTTACGTTGATCACCAGCCCGTGTTTTTATACTTCAAGTCAGGTTTCTGGAAATTAACTTGAAGACTAATCATCAAACGAATTTTATTAATTATAATCTCATCTATTGTCTGAAATTTTCTTACCTATGGACTTGCATAATACTATGAAAAGTATATACTAAAACATAATGTTAATCATAATTTTTCGATATTTTCGTAATTAAATATTTGTTATTTACTGAAATGTGTGTATGTTTGCTAATACACAGTTTTAAAGTAGATGATAAGGTTTCACTTCTAATAGAAAAGGTTTTGGTATGAAAGAAGGGTTTAGACCATAAACGTTAAATCAAAACTGTAACTAAAATTGACTAGAATTCCGTAAATTACGATAATGTGAAAAACGTATTTCCTAATTATCAGATTATTGGACTTCGAAAACTATGATTAATCAGAAAATTAAAAAAGATCTATTTCAAAATTTAATATTTAGAGCTTTGTTTTTAAGAGGAAGATGTTACTGTAAATACTGCAATACTTCTACACGTGCAAACACACCTACTCACCTGATGACGAAATAAAATCGATGTTTCAGACAGCTAAAAGAAATAATAATACAGTACGGCAAACATACTTTTGTCTAGTCTAAACATCATGATTTCTATTTGACATTAGACATCCAACGTACATAAACTCTCTGTTTTTGAATTAATCAATATTTGAAATTTACAGAAGCTGACGAGGGAAAGAGAAAAGATACTTTGCCCAAACGAACCAATCAAAACTTGAAAATTGAAGGCTCAACTTCGAGTGAGTATATGTAGGGTCAGAAACACTATAGTCTGTTATTTTTTTTCTTGTTGTTAGTTATTGGAGGTGCTTTATTCCGTCGTGTTAGATAAGTAATGACTATAACGCTTTTTTTCTGTAATGTTTGAAAATGTAGAACTTCTCAAGCTTCAAAGGCTGCTGAGCCACGGTAATTGTCGCCACAAACTTTTGGGAACATTACGACAAGGGAAAAAGAGGAGCGTAAGATAAAACGACTGCCGTAACTCATATCCTGACAGTATGCTTTTAGCCAATACTTCGAACACGTTTAATTAAAACAGGAAGGTAATCGAAAGTTAAGAGCAGCTTCCTTGTCACTTGCTAAATATTCTGGGTAACCTCTGATAATAGAAAACTTAAATGTGTTTTTTGGTGTTAAGTAACATCGTTGTTACAGTATATGATCGTAAATTCCATCCTCTATGTGCAAATCAGTAAATTACTATTGTGAAAGCACTTATCAAAATTAAACATAAGCTTAAAATGTTGGTTTTTCGTTTACTTTTAGTCCCTCTTGAATGAAATATCATAACATCTGTTGATAAATTGTGATGTAACAAAGCAACAGTAAGTGATTTCCATTGTAGGTTTTCAACAGCAGCATTAGGAATCAGAATACTTTTTACGAAACTTGAAAGGTTCTTTATAATTTAGAAGTGCTAGAAACAACGACATACATAAACCAATGCTTTATTTATTCAAAAAACTCACTTTGCACCTGCACGAATCTGATTATAAAAGGTGTTATTATATCCATTGATTCCTTATATTACCAAAGCACTTTCACCTTTACCTGTAACTCGTTAACCATTTTTATTTCATATATACATAAATTCACTAGACAACTGAAAGTTATTAGTAATTTAGTAAGTTGACAAATCAAAAACCATTACTATAAAATACTGACAGTCACTCTCCTCAGATTATTTTATACAAATCAGACTTTCATGATCTGTTGAGAAACCTGAAATGCAAATAGTTGTTCAATCAACCTACCTCACAGATGAACATTTAAGGGTAGCTTAATATCGCTGATATTTAACTTAAATTTGAAATATGGTTACCAATAATAGCAACAGCCTTCTTATAGTGATGTTGTATACACAAAAAGATTGTTCCTAATGCTCTGAGGTATACTGAAAGAGCTGCTTCCAGGACTTCTTTAGTGTTTGGTTTCATCTGACAGGATGTGACGTGTCTCTCAGGAGCATCTCATTTGATTGGATTAAAGTTAGCATGCAGACCACTTCATTTGGTCAATAACTTCTTCTTCAAGTAATGTGTCGATCAGTTTATTGCTATATTATCCACTAGTTTGAAGTTATGATCAATAATTCACGAATAATCATAGGTTGTGCTCCCTACCATTCTGTATAATGTATAGGTCTAATAATGCTTATCCCTGGTGTCTGTTGCAGAGGGAGTAGTGAATCAAATAACAAGTTAGGCCGCTACATCATATTTTATTCACTAAAATTTACGTTTCGGTGAGAAAAATAAATTAACATTGCTTGTCCCTGCCACTCCACACTTCCACCATCATCATAAACGTCACATTCCTGCATGAAAATCAGGTTAAGTCTAGTTATATATTCTCTATAAATGAGTATATGCCTGTCACCTGTCTACAAGGTATATTTCTACCCAGCTGTAAAAATAGTATTGCTCCAAGTGTCGTTATTCTACCGGATGTAATCTTGACACCATTGCAAATGATCTGTTTTTTTATCTTGTTGTGAGCACAATGTACCTCATTGACATTTAGCATACCAACTTACCTTAAGAAATCTGTTTGTAACAATATGTACACATGTCATAGGTTCCAGCTGCGACTTAGAACATATGAATCTATCTCGAAGCAGGTAGTTAACAATTGCAATTAGCCAGAGTTGAGAAATGGAGGAAGTATGCTTGAGCTGGGGATGATAATCTGCCTTTTGGAGATGTCTGAACAAGTATAGCATTGTTTTGTAACTAGCTCCATATGCTGCTAATAACATTTTGAGACACTTGTAGCTAATTAACAACAATTTCTGTGATTGACAGGCTTCCATTTGCATAATGACTATTCACATGTGTGAAACATCCAGATATCTTTTTTGAGGTCTAGCTATGCTTTATTAGCAATTTGAAACATTTTAAACTCTATGATTCCAAGTGGCACTTGCAAAATAAAATAAAATAACTTGTATATAACAACATAGCATAAGATGCTCGATTTGCATAGCAATAAATGGAAAAAATTAACTGACAATATAATAGTTATTTATACCTTGTCATAGCTATGATATCACAAGTCCTGCTTATCCTGTAACTGTTTTGGGCAGCTCATGTGTGTATACCTAAATATAGAAATAATTACACAAGTTTTACTTAACACATAAACCAAAGCTGGTATTTAAAAAATAACTTTCTTCTAATCGTAAATAGCACGTTAAAAATACCAACAAATTCTGGAAACTTGAAATAATTGAAATATCACAATCTCTGAACCCATATCATAAGTGTAATTACGAAAATGTGATTATCTTCATTTGTTAGTTGCATATAGTAATATGTGAAGTTGTATTTACATTTCAAAATTAAGCAAAGTAAGTCACCACTTTGTCAATAATATGTTTCTTCATTCTTCTTTAAATGAGACAATCCAAGACTGCTTTTAGCACTTTGAGTTGAAACATGGCTTGTATGAGCTCTGCATGATGCTATTTAACCAGTACAACAAACCCACCACTTTCGAGAAACCAATGGAGCTTACACTGAGGGGGCTGCGATGAAAGAGATGCCTGGTCTATGTTGACAAAGTTTTGGTGTTTGGTTGCACTTTAAAGTCTGCAGTTGAGAACCTGAGGATGATATTCAAACAGACAAATAAAGTAGGCTTGAAACAGAAACCAGGAAATTGCTTGCTCAAGCGCACAAAAGTGGAATTTCTCGGTACCATTGTAGATAGAGATTGGGTCTCCACAACCCTGCTAAGATATCAACAGTAAGAGACTGGCATCAATCTGTAAGCAAGTGGAAAGATCACAGTTTATGGCCAACTTCGTCTAAATAACAGCATTGTTGTCTGCTCTCACTAAAGCTCAGACATATTTTGGATGGGACAAATAATTCAATTAAGCACTCCAATCCCTAAAGTTTGCTTTAATGAATGTTCCAGTGCTAGCATATCTATGACGAGACAGCGAGTTCTTATTGGACATCAATTCCAGTCACAATGAAATTGGGACAGTATTATTGCAGATGCAGGATGCAGTAGAATGCATAGTCACATACACAGCCTTCGCATTTAGTTTTTTCTGTAAACACACACACACATATATATATAGAGAGAGAAGTAGATAGATATATCTAAGTAGATTGTATATATAATGTGTACTATGTAATTCAATACTAAAGGGATTTTATATACATTATTCTATATTTTTCATGGTATTTTTGTATTAATTGTATCGTAGGAGGTTCACACTGCACGTGGACCATGCATTGCTGAAATGATTAATAAGACTTTTCTGTTCATAGAATGTCCTGATACAGGACAGTATGTGGGAGGCAAAAACCTTTCCACTATAGCAATGTCATGCCATGAAGCAGGAGATTCTGCTAGCATATGAATGTCATGATTAGCACTTTGGAAATTGTAGAAAGACTAACTGAAGGACCCAGATCTAGCATGAGTGCTCCTTGTCATGCAGCAGAGTAACGACTGCCTGACACAAATATAAAAATGTAGCATGGATGCACATTACCTATGGCATTTGTATAGTCAGCTATGAGTGCAAAAAAGTGTGCTCTACCAATCATAATATACTAATGGGCCATGGTTCTCTGACTGTACTGCAGCTAGTAGTTCACAGAGCTCTAAGGCAAACCTTCTCTAGACTTTGCACACTCGAAAGAATAAAGCACACCAATGTATTTCACACTTATGCTAAAATTCAGTGGCTCTTCTAACCACATTAAAGTCGAGATGTTTAGTGCTTGTTTGAATATTTTATGGTATGTGTCACCCGGAAAAAGAACTAGCCGAGACAAGGTAAACTCAAGAGAGAATTGCCTGACCTCCTCTGATAGCCCTGGATATTAGAGATCCACTCCCAGAGACTGAGAGAGGTTATTGGAACATATTCAGTACCACTGACTACTTCAAAAAGTAAAGACGAGGCTTATTCATTGGTAAATACACTGACAAAGTTCACCACTAATGTGTCAGTGGAGCACTGGATAGCATGGTTTGAAGCACTGAAAGAGGTCCACGTGGACTAGGGAGCCAGTTTAAACAGCCAATAGTTTTCTGAGGTGTATAAAGTATTGGGTGTAGTGAAGATATGCACTTCACCTTATCACCCCAGTCAGATGGTTTAGAATAATGGATAACATAAACTACTAAACATATGCTTGCCAGGTTTATTAATACTAGTCAAACTGACGAGTATAAACACTTGCATACAGAGCAACTGAACAGAGGACTGAAGGCTGTTCACCAAACATGCTCACGTTTCGGCAATAAATACTACTCCTTGTTGATGTGACATGTGGCCCTCCCCACAAAGCAGCCATCTCATAATGTCAACAGGAACATGTGGAGTAGTTACAGCCTATAATATTCCGTGTGCATGTGTTTGCATGGAGACAACTATGAAAAGTCACTGGATTCAAGAAAAATGGATATGACAAGATGGCAAAGAATGGATGAACCACTGTGGATATTGTGTTTAGTTGTGGTACGTGCGAGCAGTATGGAAGCAGTTTGGATTTGGTTGGACCAATCTATAACTCATACTCCAGCATATTGATCCATCAATATGCGAGTTACAATGGATGAAAGATGTTCAAAAGTATGTGTATCATGGCAAGACCATGCATCCACACATCAAAGGTGAGCCTCTTGTACACTGGCTTGACCGAGAGTCTGAGGTTGAGATTGCAGAGTCAGAGGAGAATTAGGATGATGTCTCAACTCAAATTATACCATCTCACTTGCTGAGGGAGAAATATCTGAAAATAGTTATCTGATTGTCCATGATGAGCCAGAAGAAAAAGACAGCTCTAACATTTGTCTGAGCTGCCATTGCTAACCTACCAATTAATATCAGTAGGACTGATCAATCACCACTTGCTAGGATACTTGCTTATTAGCATGATCACTGACAGAAAGTAAAATATGTTCCTTACTTTTGGATGGTACCATAGGTATGATCACCACTCAATTACCAAAAGTTAAGCAGATCGATTAAATAGATATAATACCTAGTACCTCAACAATTTGCACAGCTAAATATGGTGGTAGCTAGAAGTTCAAAAATTCAGTTTAAAGGGCTTTGTAACTCTTGCTTTCTGAGGTATCAGGTGATATTTCATGGTTTTATGTAAGCATTATATTTTGTGATTGCTATTTGACTTACTTCGTAAACTAGGATGGTCATTTGATTGACAAAATGAGATAGCGAAAAGTTTTTCTTTCCAAATCACTAACTTAATTTTCTGATGCAAAATATCTTCCAATATTTTGAGAGAATAACTGATTTGATCCAGCTGAGTGCTACAGAGCAAACCACCTAATACTCTTTAGATTTTTCCCTATATACCTGGAAAGTAGACTAATTCTATATGCAGTGAGGGTGTTGCATTTCCCCTGAGTTTTAACTGAAAAGACTTAGTTCAGCTGAATTCTGCCAGTTATTGTTTATTTCATGGAATAAAAAGCTAGTTGAGTCTGATTGCTTCTAGATGGCAAATTCCTACTGAGACAGCTTCAGAAAATAACCCGAGAAGATTGCTAAAGTATTTTACGTAGAAGAAATGTGCATTCTTCTATATGCTACTAGAGTATGTGACAGTATGTAATGGCGACATATGTATATAGTGTAGTTATCTCATCTGAACTTTTTACCAATGAAATTCATCTAACCCAGACTTTTCTAGATAAGGTTGAATCCTTGATGCTTTTGGCTATCTTGTTATTCACTAGCCAATGGTTATCCATTCATCATTGCCAAATATATTCCCAAAGAATTACTTGCTCAGTGATGGATCACAAGTATGATAGAAGGCTAATGTGAGGAGACACCAATTTAGCTGGAGACATTAGCCAAAGCAGACCAGCTAATAGCCAGCTTCTCTAACACCCAACCAGTGAAGCAGAAGCCAGATGTCAAACCCAAGGTCCATCAAAATCAGAGGCTTTATGGCAAGTGTGTACTCAAAAATTCTATCATCAAGAATTTACATTGTTACTTTTTGATATAAGCTATGCGCATATGCCTTACATATTAGTTTTTTCCCTGTAAACATATATATATGCATATAGATAAATGTTTTAAGTAACTGTTCTGTTTTATATACGTGAACCATTATCTTGACTGTGTTTTGCCTTTGTTTGAGTTAAATGGTCTTCCTTTTACGTGCTTGGATTATGTTGCTTATATTAAATGGTTTGGGTCATATTAATGATTTATAATGAAGAGTTATTGTTGTATTTTAATAGATCACCTTTTCATTTATTGTTCTTACGTGTAAATGTGTTAGACTACCTCCTTTAAATGGGGTAGATAATCTTTGTTAAATATTTTTTTCTCGATATATTATTTTCTGTGTTAAATGGCAATTCTTTTATATCTGTACTTGCATTCTTCATTAAATGTTATTTCTTTTTGTATTATACAATTCAATACTAAAAGTTTTTTATGTATATATTTAAGAGTTTTTCATGGTATTTTTCTATTAACTGTCTAAAGGTATTTTAATGTATTATCATTATTAATGTGTAAAAAGGTGTTTATTGTTCTTATTATTATTCTCTTATTTAATTACATATTATATTCTGTTCATTGATAATAAGTTTTCAGTGTACTTATATAATTTTATTACCGTACTGGCCCGATTATAGGGTGACACCCAGAAACCATGTGAAAGAAAAAAAATTGAATGTCATAACATCCTTTTTTAGGTCCGCAAAATCAATACTCTAACTGAACAGTCTGCAGATGGATTAGTTGCAAGAATTAGTGATGACCTTCAGCGAATATCTGGCACTAATGCGTAGACGGATGCTATCTGGACATTCAGGAATACCATAGGCTAGAGTACGGGGAAGGGGCATGTGGTCGGCCACGATTATAAAGCGACTATGAATTTTACAGCCTAATTATTAATCAAAAACATTGCCTTATAATCGGGCCAATACGTTAATTACCAAAAATTTCAATTTGATATTAACCTATTAATGAAGTTAGTGTTTTTTGGATATTTTTGTGTTGTTTTATATTTTAAACGATCAATAAAAGATTTTTGATGCATTAATTGCAATCTTTGTTTGAGGATTGTGCCATTCGTGTTACATGTGATTTTTCATAGAAACAAAAAAAGTTAACATGCTCCTTGACCATATCGCAATGTAAAGTTAAATGATTTTAAAGTTAAGTTTAATTGTTGGCTTGAAGACAAGCCTGAAGCAGATGTTGGAAGGAAACTGTGGTATGCAGGCATACCATGTACTTTCTGCCTTCTTATTTTGATGTAGCAATTCTCAAAATGTTTCATTTAGGTTGAATCTATGGAGTTATTACATAACACATGGTCCACAAAACAGCTGTTTTCATTCCAGTCAGCTTTGTTCCTCTGTTGTCCTCCAAAAATAATATCTTCTCCATCCACTAGGATATTGCTGTAACAGTGCATGTTGCGCAAGAAGGTAAATGACAGCAATGTTTTTCACTGGTTAACTAGCCGATGTGTAGAGGTTATGGCATTCACTATATTGAATGAGATCAACCAGACACATGGTTAGTGCTAGTCGTTATGGGTAAATCTGATATTTCCCGTTAACTATGAACGTTGAATCCATAGAGTTCTACGAGGTTTATAACGTGAGCCAATTGGTAGGAAGAAATCTCAAGGGAAGAAAACCTTCTGATTGATTCACTTGGAAGGTGCCTGTCCTGTGTTTTACATAAGTAAGCACACTGTTTGTTTGTTTTTGTCTTCGATATAAATTAAGATTGCTCTTCATATTCACTTTGTTTATTTTCCTACCTTAAATCTCAGTCGGTTTACCTAAACTCAGACTTACTCTGTAATTATCCTAATCAATCTTCCTGTTATAAAACACATATACCTGCCTATCACTGTTTTTGTAAATAGTCTAAAAATACTACACTTGTAAAAATCATATCTTTGAGAAGTTTTCATTATTCAACTGCCAAAAAAAAACGCCATATCATCCAAAATAAACATTATATCAATAAGTATACATTATAATTTTTTATAATATAATTGAAACATTTACAATTATTTAAAACAAAATTCCTGGTTCATTGTGTATATAAACTAAAAAGTAATACTTATTCAAATCTGAGTTTATTTTTGCATATTAAACTTTAAGTATTTGGGACAAGGAAGTTTGTTAATTACACAAGACCGGTTGATTTTTATGTATATTTCAGGTCCCAAAATGAAAAAGCTAGAAATACCAGGAACATATCCAATAAATACAACAGTTGAACATGGAAAAACAGCTATATTTCAATGTCGAGTACGGAGTTCAACGACTCCACACATTCAGGTTGGTTTATCGAAATTACTGACTTTACATTTAAACTGCAGTAAAAGCTAAAGTGACTTCTTAAAACGCTGGTTATGGTGTGGTTATGTTCGAAATCCTAAATTATCTTGTTTTACATAACTATCCTTTTTGATTTTCAAGTGGCTAAAAAAAGTAGCTCAAACGGACGCTGAAAATAGCAACGTTGTCAAAATAGACGGAAACAGTTTCCGGATTCTCAACTCATCAGAAGTTTTCCATAAGACGGATGGACTATTTCTGCACAAGCTACAGATTTCCGAAGCTCAAGAATCAGATACAGGACAGTATGTTTGTTTAGGGACTAATACCCTGGGTTACAGCTACAGATCCGCTTTCCTTAATGTCATTCCAAGTAAGTAAGGCTAACTTACCGTATTTTTCGGAATATAAGACATACTTTTATTTTGAAGACAAAGTTTTTGGGGAAAAGCTACAGTCGCATTCGAAAGATTTTTATTGAACAAAAATTCAATTTTATACTTTAAAAATTAGTATATGTTGTTCTTAACACAAAAGAGCTCAAAACATCAAAATAAGAAAATACCGTAAATCAAAAAAAGGTTTACTGTTATCTTGTTTGGTTCAAAACCTACAAAATCTTCATTGCTTTCACTGTAATTTATTTTTTTATTATTTAGGGAGCATTATAAATAGTTATGTTTTTAAAAGAAAAATAAAACTACTATTGTTATAAATGACACATATATATTATTCATAGCTTCGTTGTATAGGACGCAAGCAGATTTTGACATCAAATTTTGGGGTAAAAAAGTGCGTCTTATACACCGAAAAATACGGTAATCGCATTTTTTCTTTAACTAGATAAACTAATATCACCTTTATACTTAGTTACTTACACATGTGATAATCACATTTTTAATTTGTCAGTTAAATAACTAACTTAATATATATTCATTATAAATAATCATGATACAAGTATTAATCAACAAAAGAATGATATTAAGGATACGTTGCTCAGTAAATTTACAAAATTGGTCAATTAAAATTAACTAACTAAAGCTATTCATTCGTACACTTTATCTAACTAGTGTTCATATGGAGTACATTAAATGACTTGTAGCTGTATAAGAAGGAATAAATGATGTTATATAGCAATCTATGAGCTCATTACTAATAAAAGCTCGTTCCGTGTTCTTCTCCTCTACTAGTTATAAAACTAATATTCTGGAGATAGTTAGAGAGTTCTCTTCAAAATTTTATAATACTTCCTTTAATTTTCAAAACAGCTTTTATGATTTTATCTTCACTACCAAGAACTAGATTACTTGTATCCTGAATAGAGTCACAAAAATGTTGACAGTAATTAAACTATACTTTCCTGGAAAAAAGGAACAAAATGAGTATATCTTTGCTTTATGTTCTGTTGTAAGCCATAAATCTCGAATTTGACATTTTTAATTTTCCTTTGAATTTAATGCCACTTATTTATGCAATTTAGTTAGTTTGTTTTGAATTTCGCGCAAAGCTACACGAGGGATATATGCGCTAGCCGTCCCTAATTTAGCAGTGTAAGACTAGAGGGAAGGCAGCTAGTCATCACCACCCCCCGTCAACTGTTGGGCTACTCTTTTTACCAACGAATAGTGGGAATGCCGACACATAATAACGTCCCCACAGCAAGAATGTTTGGTGTGACGGAGATTCGAACCCTCGACCCTCAGATTGCGAATCCAGCGCCCTAACCACCTGGCCATGCCGGGCCCTGCAATTTAGTAAATTACTATTTTGGTTAAGTCTGTTGTAAGCACAATAGCTTAAAGATTTGAATAATGTTTATTTTTTGGATAATTTTGGTTTTTCAACAAGATACACCAACATATTTTTCAATAAAGGATATAAATATTAAACTTAATAGTGAATAATTAAAAACAAGAATTATAAGATAACAGAAAACCATGTAAATATGGAGTTGTTATAAATAAATTCGATAATAATGGGCATTTCAAATGAAGAACTAATGAAAATCTTGACAATGATAGATGGCAGATGAATCTATTTCCACCGTGTATACTATTTCTTTTATATTTATATTAATCTCTTGCTGAACAAAATCTCAGTTTCATGACTCGAAATGAATTATTATAATTTATCTTAGCATTCTGAGATTAAATAATAAAATAGCTTTAATTATTTATTATTGCTAGAACCAAAAACGTACGAGATCAGAAACGCAGAACAAAACGGAAAATGGACTGAAAGACCTAACATCTTGCTGATTTCTTTGCCAATTTCCACAGGATTGGTAATTGTTGTTTTCTTAGCTATACTGATGATTTACCGTCGACGTAAACAAACAAGAACAGCCAAATCCAAGAAAAAAAATGGAAAATCTAAGGGTGTTTTGAAAGAAAGCCAACAAGAACTATCGGACAAAGAAAACGATGTGTTTTGTCACTTGAAGAACAGTTCTGGAACACTTACGGCCCCTGATCAGATGGCATCAGGAGATCATAATAAGAAGTGCCAGGGCCTGACACTGACTACATTTACTGACGGAGCATCAACTGTGTTACTAAAGTCTGATTTTGTAGCCTCTCAGCACGCGATTCCAGCAGAGACTGTGATTCGTGGTGAATCGGTGATGACCAGGCTATGCAGTAGCCCACCGACACCTCTACCATTAGATGAAGAGGCATTATACGTTCCAATTGACACCGTTTGATTAGGTAAAACGCCCTTTAATGAGTAAGAAAGCACTCAGACTAACGAAGTTTGGAAAATGAATAAGTAAAGACATTCTGACCATCGCTCTTTTCGTGTTCTGTTGTTGTTGTTGTTTGTTTGTTTTTTACATTTTTATGGCACATCTCTTTTGTAAAGGATAACCACGTTACTAAACAAAACACGAGATTATATTATCATTATTTCCCTAGATTTATGTAAGTGTATCTTTATGAAGTTTGCCTCTATAGTTATCTGTAACTAAATGAGTATTTGGAGTAAAATCCATCTCAAAATACTAAAGTGCTTTTATGAGTCCTCATCTTTTAGTTGGTAGTGTATATTTAATCAGAAACAAAGACCATGGAAAACATTATATATTACCCACATATCAGCGAAACGAGTGTTTAACAGTACACTGAGTGGTCACAAGTAAATAGACTGATTTATGTCATTTAACTGATTTATGCTACCTAATTTGTGTTCACAGAGCACTACATAAATGAAAATGGTCCGCACACTAATTATCTTGTGCTAC
>NW_013665703.1:183117-189529 GCF_000517525.1 Limulus polyphemus | reverse complement strand
ACTGCTTGTAATAGGTGTGATATGACGCTACATCCGCTGTTAGAAATCTGCCAGTAATGTATCGAAACGTCTTAGTAGAGTGGCTTAGCCCACAGACTGCCGATTTTTAGTATACTCTAATGATGGGATCCACATATTGGATCAAACTGAGTAAACTATTTCACACTTAAGGAGTTTGAAACCGGGTTATTTTATGCCCTGAACGGGAAAACCCGAAGTTCTATTTATTATATTATCGTAGAAAGTTAACTAAACAAAAACAACAAATTTGGGTGAAATGCTGCCAATTGATTTATTGATCTTACGATACAATCAATTTTCGAACTATAGATATTCAAACATAATTCATTCGTTAAATCCAATAGAGCGAATTAACATAAAAACTGGAAGATAAAACTACTGTTACAGCCTTTCCTTATGATAGCTTGATCTGCGCGTAACTTAAAGACTACCTCTGATTCTTCTTATGTTATTTTCACTAGTAATAGAATTTACTTTATATCAACAATTATTCCCATACCTTTTCTGTTGTTTGGTCACAGATAATTATTGACTCTTATTAAGATTCAAGAAATCTCGGTATTCCTAAACAGGTAAGTTACAAGTGTTACTCGTTTTATAATTTTGAAAACAATTAACACGATTTCTGTTATTCCTTAGGTGGGTGAAAACAGTAAAATATTAAGAAAAGCGAGTTGAAAATTTACAGACAGCACTTTTATTAATTAATTACGTGCACAACGATTTAATGTAATCAAATAAAAAGTGTTGATTTTTTTACATTATTTCCGTATTTCTTATTTCATAAAACAGAAGTTATCACTGTTTTTGGATAAACCAAAAGCAGAAAAAGTAGCACTTTCAAAACAAGCTTTGCGTTTTCATTTCCAGGCTTAAAATAAGACTGCACAATGTTATTAGTCTGCCAAAATGAAATATTTCAAAGCGTTAATATTAAAGACCGAATTCCTTGAAGTGATGCAGGGAAACCGAACGTGCGACTAGGATTAAATTACTTTTGCAACAGTCTATATATCATCACAAATGCAATTTTTCTGAAAGTCTGTTTTATAAGAAATGGTAGAAACTCAATAACATGACTCAAACATTACGATTAGTTTCGGATGAAACCACATTTTAATGTGCAGCATAAGCCATTTTTTAAAGCACTCATAGGTAGTTTAAAATATATTATTTGTTAGAAAATGTTCTCATCACAAATAGAGACATTGGAAAAGGAAACAAACAAGATGTAAACAGTAGTGTAAATCTTGTACGAGGAAAGTGTGTACAGTTACAAATAAATATCAAAACTTACCAAATATTTCTTGATGTGTATTTCAAAACAAAGAAAATAACGAACGATTATCGTTCTATTGTCAGCATTCTGAATATCTACAATCACGCAGTATCCAAGCATTTCTAAAAGTGCCTAACAGTGTGACACGGTGCTCCATCTTCCTGGAACAACGTTGTGTTCTTGTCCACGAAACCCGAGAAATAAAGTTGCAAGAGTCCTTCCTCCAATATTTCGACGTATTTCGCAAAATTTATGTTATAGATCTGTAAAGATCTATCAGTGTACCAAATTTGAAAAAAAATTCATAAATCCAAATAAATTTCCGTACTTTTGGTTCGAAGATAAAATAGGAAGAAAGGCAATCAAAATTGTAGATGTTATATCTCAGGTATTTCTTTATGGATTATCTTGAAATTTGATATGTGAAGTAAGAGTCCAGTGGAGCACATCCACGGAAAATATGTGATAGTTTCGATTACTACAATCTGAGCTACAAAAATTGGAAAATTGCTGAACTATCACTCCTGTTAACAACACACAGTGTATTTTGACACAGAGCAAAGTATTAGATCTGTTTGAAATAATAAGTATTAAATAATAACCGGGTGAACCCGGTGGTACAGAGTTAAGCCAAAAGGCTCACAGAGCTAGAATATATAGCCCAATGTAGTGCCCCCTCCCCCCCAGTGGTGCAGAGGTGGTAAGTCTGCGAATTTATAACTGTAAAAACCGGGTTTCGATACCCGTGGTAAACACACCACAGATAGCTCATTGTGTAGCTTTGTGTTTAACTACAAACAAAAAATAGCTACGTTTACGTTGGAAGAGATCTAAAAACTAAAACGTTCAAAAATTTCAATTCCAAACCCCAAAAAATATTCCTATATTCTTCTTTACCGAAATAAAAATTTAGAGCATTAATTATTATTATTATTATTTTCACGAACAAAGTAGTCTTAATAGAAAATAATAAAAATTATATAACCCTCAGTAAATCAGCTCTTTCACGGAATCGGTTTTAAAGGTAATAAGCATAAAACTGTCAAAATTAGTATGAAATTTAAAACACTCCTAAACTGGTTAGGTAACAAAATACTGATAAAAGAAAATTTGAATCAAGTTCTAACAATAAAGTTATTATTATTTAGATAGTTAATGATCAGTTGTGTGAAGTATTAGTGATCAGTTGGAATAAGATACAAGTGATTATTTAGTGTGAAGTATTAGTGATTATTTAGTTTGAAGTATTAGTGATCAGTTGGAATAAGATACAAGTGATCATTTAGTTGAAATAGTAGTGATTATTTAGTGTGAAGTATTAGCGATCATTTAGTGGGAAGTATTAGTGATCATTTAGTTGAAATATTAGTGATTATTTAGTTTGAAGTATTAGTGATCATTTAGTTGAAATATTAGTGATTATTTAGTGTGAAGTATTAGTGATCATTTAGTGTGAAGTATTAGTGATCATTTAGTTGAAATATTAGTGATTATTTAGTGTGAAGTATTAGTGATCATTTAGTGTGAAGTATTAGTGATCATTTAGTGTGAAGTACTAGTGATCATTTAGTGTGAAGTTTTAATGATCATTTAGTGTGAAGTATTAGGGATCGTTTAGTGAATTGATATATTTATAATTTAATTAATATCTAGTAGATCTTCCTTTCGCTTCGTGGTGTTCGTTGATCCTTTGAGGCATCGTGAGAATCATCTCATCAATTTTAGATTGTGGGATTTTCGCCCACTCTTGCTTCAAAACGTGGAGTAGATCGCTCTTCGAAGTTGGTTTTTTGGTCGTTTCTTGACTTGCCGGTCGAGTATGGCCCAGAGGTTTTCGATGGGGTTCATGTCAGGAGATTGGCTCGGCCAGGGCAACTTCTAGATACAATTTTCTTCCTGCCACTTTTGGGTGATTATGTGAATATGACTGAAAAAATTATTTTTTTCTGAAAAGTTGGTGTCTATTTACTTGTGACCACGCTGTGTATACGACCTGTTTTTATTTTCTACACAAAGTTAAATTCAAAATTATAAAAAACAATAATGAGCTAGACTAGCTTTAAAATATTTCTATAATCCTCGCATAATTCCGTATAATGGAGAAAACAATTATTTGGTATTTTGCGAAAACGAATTAGAAACAAATATTAAACGTAAGAAAAGCATAGTTTTCACATAGCTTAAGAGTTCATGTGACTCACGTACCTCATAGAAAGTGTACCAGTTTATTTTCAGCGACATTTAAGCAACATTGCGCTCTATATGACAAAAAACATTTATTTTTTATAGTTGCACTCTTTTAAAATCTATATAACTGTTTGCTCTTTGAGGGCGAAAATTAAAAAATCGTAAAATCTTCTTCTTTATTTGAAGTTAAGCACAAAGCTGCACAATGAGCTATCTGTGTTCTGCCCACCACGGGTATCGAAACCCGGTTTCTAGCGTTGTAAGTCTGCAGACATACCGCTGTTCCACTGGGGGGCTAAAGTTTTGTTTTGTAGTTTGTACACTAGTTTCAGATTATTAACTGAAATTTGTTTACAACTTTTTTTGTTTTGAATTTCAAACTATCCCAAAAAATATACATAAACACTATGACATACAAAGAAGTCAACGCTTTCATACGGCTGATTTTTCAATCCTGGGAAATAAATAGAAATTAAAGAAATATCGATCGTAAAAAGCAAATATAAAAGAATGTGTTACAACCATGGGAGATCATTGGTAACTTTTAATGTTCACTGAAAGGTTCGTTATTCTAAAGTAGTACTTTAAGTAGACACTAATAACACTGAAAAAGTTGATGAGAAACTGAAGCTCAAGTAAATCTTATAAACTTTCATTCAGTTCTAGAGTATGACCGCATATTGCAGGAAAATGGGTGTGACGACAAAATATGCAAATAGTTTGACCTATAAAAGTGATCAGCGGTTCGCTCGGAAGTCATTTCATACTTGTACGTCGAACGATGAGTACATGGAAAGAGCTAACAAAGTTTCAGAGGGGAAAGATAGTTGGATGTCATTTGGGGGAAATGTCAGTACGTGCTATTGCGCAACAATTAAACATTCCCAAAGAAACAACTAGGTAGGTGTAAAATACTGATTGACAGGAGCTGACGCGCCTTGAGAAGGCTGGTTACCTCATCTTACCGTCAGACCATAGAGAATCTGTGTTTGGAGATGCGACCAGCCACAGGCAATCCTATAAGTGTTTCCATGACACATCGAGGGCTGCATGCCATGAATTTTCACGGAAAAGCTGCAGCCCACAAGTCGTTCATAACAAAAATAAATGTATACCATCGATTGACATGGAGCAAGGCACATCAAACCTGGACCGTGGATCAATGTAAATCGGTCCTGTGGAGCAACGAGTCACGCTACACGCTCTTCCAGTCTGATGGATGTGCTTGGGTATGGAGGATGCTTGGAGAACGCTTATTATTTGAGTGTGTTGTCCGAACAGTGAAGTTTGGAGGTGGTGGTATCATGGTCTGGAGATACTTCTCGTGGTACAGACTAGATCCGCTGGTCGTAGTGCATGGATCCATGAATACTGAGTCCTACATTGATGTTCTGAACAATTCTGTGTGTCCTACATTGTGATACCGGCCCTTATATCTTCCAGCATGATAATGCTCCATGTCACAAAGCAAGGATTTGTGAACGCGTAGTTTAAAGAGAATAACATTGGAAAATTGCAGTGGTCAGTACAGAGCCCCGACCTCAACCCGATAGAACATCTTTGGGATGAACTGGAATGCAGAATTAGGGCAAGGCCAAGACGGCCCTCTTCAGCAGTGGAGCTTACTGATGCTTTAAAGGAGGAGTGGAACATAATACCACTAGCTTTCTACCAGAAATTAGTAGATAGTCTTCATGACGCATTGAAGCAGTCATTAAGGCCAAAGAAGGGCCAACACGGTATTAATTTCTTAGAATAAAGACATGCTTTATTCATAACTATCTGTGTCCCATGACTTTTGGTAGGATAATATATATATATAGAGAGAGAGAGTTTGTTTGTTTGTTTGTTTGTAATTAAGCACAAAGCTACACAATGGGCTATCTGTGCTCTGCCCACCACGGGTATCGAAACCCGGATTCTAGCGTCGTAAGTCCGCAGACATACCGCTGTGCCACTGGGGGGCAATATAGAGAGAGAAAGAGATTTTTTAAAGAGTTTCGAATCAATATGTAGGTGTCAATTTGACTTCAGTGTTTCATTTGTTTCTTGCCTGAATGTGATTATTAGTTTCAGGGCTGTGTTATTTCAACATTTAACTTGAAACTTGGGCTTACCTATAGTGCTCTTTACTGATAGCGTATCGCGTGCCATTATTGTTGTACCTATCTGAAACAGTGTTTGTAAATAAATTGCAACAATTTACGTTTGCAATTTAATTAAAAATTTAACAATCTAAAAAGCATAATTCAGTCTAAGGTTATGAGACTTATAGCATAATAAGATGTCAACATAACACAATTTAAATAAAGTCTAAATCTAGAATAACGAAACCTATTTAATACTGCTATGCAAATAGCGAACATTTAACCAATGATTATTGACTGATCACTCTAATATATAATTATTTCTGTTTCCACAAAGAATGCCTACATGAATACACTCTGATTTAACTCTTTCATTGCCACATTTATGTTCAAACCCTCCCACTGTCAGATATACTTTTAGATTCACATCGAAACACGTTTAATGTTATAAAATTACTTATAATTTGCTTGTCACTTGTAATATCGACATAATTGTTTCAAATATCTGACAGGTGATTATGTTTTCGTATTGTACGAAGTATTAAGTAGTATAATTCTTTGTACATTAATCTCCACAATTTGCAAATTAATATGCAACATTTGTAATTTTTTTAGAAATAATTATGAAATTATTGATTGTACTTCATACCTGTTTTTCAGAACATTTACTTAATATCACATTTTCCAAGACTAAAACAAATGTTAATGTATTATATATATGTCAGCGCTATAGAGGGGGCATGCATGTGCCCATGTCAATGTTCTATAGGTTTGGCGCAAAGCTACACGAGGGCTATCTGCGCTAGCCGTCCCTAATTTAGCAGTGTAAGACTAGAGG
>NW_013665703.1:172825-182847 GCF_000517525.1 Limulus polyphemus | reverse complement strand
CCAACGAATAGTGAGACTGACCGTCACATTATAACGCCCCCACGGCTGAAAGGGCGAGCATGTTTGGTGTGACGGAGATTCGAACCCGCGACCCTCAGATTGCGAGTCGAGCGCCCTAACCACCCGGCCATGCCGGGCCTGTTCTTTCGGAAGGGGCATATACAATGTGTCAATATCCTATGTCAGAGTACTGAAGGAGAGGAACATTTATGCGCTGATATCAGCTAATGAGTGGTACAGGTAGAACACTCAGAGAAAGCTATAATAAGCCCCAAACTTCTCAACAGAACGCATGATTATCGTTATTAGTATTAATTCAATTCTAAGATACGTTGAACTAAATGTCTGAATTGTTTCATATAGTGAAAAAGATTCTGATTTCTGTTTACATTATTTAATATTCATTCACTTTCAGCTTTATGTGTAAATAGAAACAAAATTTATTCAATGTAGTTTTTCTATGGGAATTACCCAGAATTGCGACCAATTGTCGAAAACTCAGACTGGTTTTCAATGTTTCTTTAATACAGTTTACTGAAAGATTTAGAAGATTTTTAATTTATCATTAAAACCAACATACAATCTGAATGAAATTATTGATTGTACTTCATATCTATACGTTTATTTTGTCCCTTGTAGTTTTCATGTTGTCTACTGCATTATTGCTCTTTGAACATCATACATGCTAATAATTTTCTGAAAACATTCCACATGGATCAAAGATTTAACACAATTTTTCAATATTTCTATATCATCGTCTTTATTAGATGGTTCTCTTGTATCACCAGTGTAGGGGCACTTACTCCTAGTCCTTATATTCCTGCACTCTAGATCTCTTCTGGACTCACAGCCATCAAATTCATTTGCTGACTTGTCACATAACAGGTGCCTTCAATCTTGTTTTAACAGTTTGATAAAACAAAAACAAATCACGTCTACGAAACATTCACGTCTTTTGGGAGTAGAAAACTTTGAGAAGTTAACACATGTAAAAAAATTAGAGAAGATCTCTGATGTTAACTCGCCAAGTCAAAAGCTCTAGTATTAGAATATTCAATAATATGACATATTTTACATTTGTTTAACAACTATATAACACATACAAATACTCATTAAAGAACGAAGTAAGTCACAAAGGGTTCCCAATGTTATTTGCTTCCATGTGTTGATCGGTTTTTGGTTTAATTCTATACCTCAATGGAGCTATACCATACCGAATATTTCGGTAAGGAATTTAAAAAAGTTTCTAATTTAGACATAGAAGTTTGGCTAATAAAAATACGCCACTAATCATATAATAAATTACTGTATACGAGCTGAAGTAATGTTGGATCAGACGGAGAATCATATGGCCTATCTCCAAATATAAAATTTCTAGTTTTGTTTAAGTGTTTCCAAACACATACAGAAGAATTACACAGATATCAGTGAAGGAACGTGTATGTATTTTATCTAGTCGTTGTTTTAAGTTATAAAATACGTTTGAGACTGCACTAAACATTCTAACGACATTTCTTTCTCTACAAAAGCTTCAGTGGAATCGTTATAAATATTTATAGATCAAAACTCATCTGAAGTAGTAGTAAAAACAATGTCTACGTCTACTGTCATGTCTTTCGTTGATATAAAGGTTTATCTAGGAAACTATATCTATATACTTTCGATAGAAAGTAAACTTTGAGCTGACCCTACCTTTGTGATGACTGTGTTCTTCAGAGCTTTGCTAAGTTGAAAATATACCAATTCTTTTATGCTTGGATTTCAAAGCGGTTGTATGCAGTTATCCAATCAGAAAGACCGGTTAAGTTTTGTTTATTCAAGTGAACAGAACAGAAGATCAAACTAGTAACAAGACATATAGAACACTGAAATTCAAAACGTTAGTTCTAGCAAAGACAGACGCACTTTGGCAGAAAAACTATTTTTATAAAACGCGTGTAATTCTTTATAATGCTTATTTCTTTATTCATTTAGAAACGTTTCGTGATTCTAAAGGATTGTTTATTTGTTTATTTATTTTAATTTTGCGCAAAGCTACACGAGGGCTATCTGCGCTAGCCGTCCCTAATTTAGCAGTGTAAGACTAAAGGGAAGGCAGTTAGTCATCACCACCCACCGCCAACTCTTGGACTACTCTTTTACCAACGAATAGTAGGATTGAAGTCACATTATAAACGCCCCCACGGCTGAAAGGGAGAGCATGTTTGGTGGGACGGGGATTCTTAAGGAAAATAACTAACTATAAATCAGTTCGTGTCAGTTATACCTCTAATGAAGTGAGCACGTGCATTGAAACTTACCTCAAATATTAACTTAACTGATATATATAAGAAACCGCTCAAAGCGTACTTTTCCAGTTATATGACACTTTTATTTCTTAATGAATGTTTGAAAACGTGGTACCAGTTTTGTTCATAATCCCACTTCTTACACCATGGGTCTCACTTGCCACAAAATAACTGTTTGTTTTAGAACAAAACCACGTTGGGCTATCTGTTCATTGCAGGGAATAAAACTCCCTTTGAAAAATTTGAAATTTTGACTTTTCGCGCAAAGCTACACGAGGGCTATCTGCGCTAGCCGTCCCTAATTTAGCAGTGTAAGACTAGAGGGAAGGCAGCTAGTCATCACCACCCACCGCCAACTCTTGGGCTACTCTTTTACCAACGAATAGTGGGATTGAAGTCACATTATAAGCCCCTCTTCCTGCTGAAAGGGCGAACATGTTTGGTGTGACAGGGATTCGAACCCGCGACCCTCAGATTGCGAGTCGAGTGCCCTAACCACCTGGCCATGCCGGGCCTTGGATCATTAAAAGTGGTTATTTGATACTTCTATCTTGTACATTAAAGTATATATTAATTAGTTAATCGGACTTGATTTACTAAGACTTCAGTCTGGTTATTATAGTCAAGATTAGCATTATTGATTTAGTTAAAACAGACTTGCTGAATCCGATGTTTCGGGCTTAGTTTAATTTCAGTTGTTAACTCTGTTTATTCTTACGTTATGCGATATGTTCTACATGATAATGTAACCTAAACTTGGAAAGGTATTACTAATAGAAACTCTAAACAATAATAACACTATGTTTAAAGTTTAATATATTTTACTGCGGAATCACGGGCAGCAGAGTTTCAAATAACACACCTTAAATCAACTGTAGTCAGTGTAAACTAATACCCTGTTAAAAACAAAAAAGTGATACAGACGCTTTATGTTTAATAGTGAACTGACAGAAAAGAAAAATTACAGGGTATCATGGTAATATTCTAACAGGGAAACTCACGAGGCTTGAACAAATTATCAATTCTTTGCTAACACCGAGACACTTCACCTGTCACCGAAAAATAAAAAACAGACTTTAGACTTGTGTGTAAATCCCTACTAAGATAGCCCTTTGTATAACTTTGTGCTTCATAACAAACAACAAACAATAACATTAAATACCCTGATAATTTAACCGAGAAGTTTGCAAGTGCCTTTCGAACATTTAATTTGTCATTCTTTCAATTGCAAATATGCAACTACAATTCTTCATGTATAAAATCATTACAACACAAATTCTCTTACATATACCTGTATGTCTAAATGTAGTCATACACAAAAGTCCTTTATAACCTTCTATCTATTCATACACCTTCAGACTTCCAAACACATAGCGCCCTTATAACCCAAATTCTGTTATATACACTTGCATATACTCACAAACATAAAATATTAAAATAATTTTCCTTTACATGTACTGGGTGATCCTTAAACATATGATATGTTTTTAATTGTTTTGCAGTGAAATCTTTGAATTGTTCACATACCCTGTAATCATAACATACATAAAACCGTTACAACCTTCTCTCCAATGATCTTTACAAATGAAGTAGGCCAAGTGCTGCCCAGTAATAAACGTGCCGGACTGTGTATCTAAGGTCCCTTGGTAATAGTCACATACACAAGATTGATATAAGCCTTTTTTAACTAATACACATGACTGAGTGACCTTCAAACATACACACACAATAATGTTACAAACCTATTTAATTGTCACGTATAACTGGTGATATTCACACACAGAACTGTTACTGATGTTCTTACTGGTATATATATATACTTGATGATCTTCGTAAACACATGGGATCGTTATACACCTTTTTCGCTGCAACATATACATGGTGATCAAACCTTTTTGTACGGTATTGGAGACATATGGTATCGGAGAAAATTATAGAAATGATGAGGGGAAAAGTATGAAAGTCTAACACTACAGAAATGCTACCCATTCGTCATATGAAAGTTAAATTCTCCAGTTTATTGATAGTTAACATTGTGATTGGTTGTCACCTAGCCACTTAGAAAGTGTCACATCAGTATAAAGCCTGTAAAACTACGAAGAGTCACACCATGCCCAGTGGTATCAGTGTTGTCGATCATGGATCCTAGGACTCGAATATTGTATGACAAACTTGTAGCAATCAAAGATTTGGTTGATCAAGGATACTCCATGTAAAAAATTGCGGCATATTTCAGTAGAATATATATGCAAGAAGCTGAAGAGAGTGCGTAAGATTGGCACTGTTAATAACAGACATGGTCGAAGTATGAAACTACAGCTCTCCAAATGCGAGAGTATTAAGTATTCCTAGGGTATGATTTTTACGAAATGGACAATGGTCAAGTCCAGTCTCTTTTAAAATTTTCGCGCAAAACTACACAAAGGACTGTCAGCACATACCCGTCCATGAATATGGGCTGATAAGACTAAAGGAAAAGCAGTTAGTCAACAGCACTCACCGCCAACTCTTAAGCTATTCTTCTCTGGCCATTTAGTGGTATTTGACTATCATCTTAAAACGTAAACACACTCTCAAACTAAGGAACACGTTTTTACAACAACGAGTCTGAACCACAAGCCCTCTAGAACGCTAACTACGTGGTCACTCCTTGCTTCAGTCACGTTCAGATCTTGTTGCTGCAAATGTAGATGTGAATGTTACCTTAAAGAGGTCTCAATGAACATCTAGCTGCTCGAAAACCACTGCAAAGAAGAGGTAACTAAAGGTTGATTTGGTTTGTTGTTAATTTCGCACAAAACTACACGAAGATTATGTATGCTAGCCGTCCCTAATTTAGCAGTGAAAGACTAGAGGGAAGGCAGCTAGTCATGACCGCCAACTCTTGGGCTACTCTTTTACCAACGAATAGTGGAATTAACCGTAACATTATAACGCCCCCACGGCTGAAAGGGTTTGGTGGGAGAGGGATTCGAGCCAGTGACACGCAGATTACGAGAGGAACGCCTTAACTACCTGGCCATGCCGGGCTCCAAAAGGTTGAAGTGGGCATCATATCACAAACAGTGAAATGAGCAAAGCTGGAAAGGTTTGCTTTTTTACAGATGACTCTTTGTTCAAATTGTTCGACAACAGTCAACCACAGTTTGGTCGACGACAGAAAAGATAATAATATTATAGTCAATTTACATCATATACAGTGAAGCACTGTTGGGAATCAACGCAAGTTTAAGGCTGTATCTCAGCCTATGGTCAGGGATCTACACTGATGGCACCTCATGGATAAGACTTATCGAGAAAGATTCATCTTCCAACAAAACAATGATACCAAGCATATGACAAATGTCTTGAAGTGGTATCTTGACGGCAAAATGGTCAATGTTATCTTTACAGCCATAGCGTGGCCTGCACAACATCCTGATATAAACATTATTGAGATTGTATGGGCTTATTCAAGAACTGAGATGGTCAAAAGTGTCAAACGTAGCCAAATAATTTAACTGAATTCTGAGGATTAATAAGGGTATTTGAGAAAATATATATTTAATAACTATACATTGAGAAACTTATGGTAACATAAAAACGAACACAGAAAACATAGTGCATCGTTTAACTTACTCGTTGTTTCTTGTTTTCTGTAATATGATACAAGTGACAAATTGAAAATTACGTTGCAATTACTCATACTTTATGACTCCTGTATGTGAAACACCTATGAGTTTCCATATTTATTTCTTTGTTCTGTAATAATGTACTGGTGAGAAATTGACAATTAACTTGCAATTACTCATACTTTATGACTCCTGTATGTGGATCACCTATGAGTTTCCATATTTATTTCTTTGTTCTGTAATAATGAACTGGTGAGAAATTGACAATTAACTTGCAATTACTCATACTTTATGACTCCTGTATGTGAATCACCTATGAGTTTCCATATTTATTTCTTTTTTCTGTAATAATGTACTGGTGACAAATTGACAATTAACTTGCAATTACTCATACTTTATGACTCCTGTATGTGGATCACCTGTGAAGTTCCATATTTATTTCCTAAAACTGTATATCTTGGAATCTTCACACACACACAGTTACGACAAAAACAACATTTTACTTTTAGAAAACTTTTGATCTGTTCAGGAGTACATGATGTTGACCGATAACTTTAGATTTTTTTTTATTTAAACGAATAGTTGCTGCCGATAGATATCTACCTAACGCTTCTAAGCTACTTATACATGTTTAGTTTTCTCTTCAGATCAAATCATGAAACCACTCGAAACGAAGAAGAAAAAAAAATCAGCCAGCTGAGCTCGAATCCCCAGAGAAGAGATATTGTCAGAAGCGGTGTCTTATATCTTCAGGGAAAACCTGGCAGCTCAACTCGACACCTTGAGGCTTGTCGGAAGTGGTTCTTCCTATCTTTAGTTATTATGTTTCTCCTGTCTGCCACTCACACAAGAAAAAAAAACAAAAAAAACGCAGCGCGATAGAAAACAAAATTTAATATTTTCTAGTACTCTGTATCACATCTTTTACTACTGATTAAATTTTTTATCACATAATTTAAATTCTAATAGTAGTAATATCTTAGTATGGAAATAATTTTTTCAACAGTGAATGTTTCGAAAATGAGTAAACATTAATCTGAATACGAAACGTATCAAATTTATATAATTAAAATCGTCAGAAGTAAAAGTCGACACACATAAAAGATTTGTATGATATAAGGAGAGAAGACTATCCAGAGTGGTTGTTTATAACATCAACCTAGTTTTTCTCTCTCTGGTTATGGTATCGGTTCCTGTTTCACAATGGTAAAAGTTTGGTTTGTTTGTAAATAACGTGCAAAGCTACACGATGGCTATCTGCGTTAGCCATCCCTAATTTAGCAAAGTTAGATTAGAGGGAAGGCAGCTACTTAACACCACCCATCGTCAGCTCTTTTACCAACGAATAGGGGGGTTGACCGTCACATTATAACGCACCCACAACTGAAAAGGTGAACATTTTAGGTGGCGAAGATTCGAACCCGCCACCCTTAGAATGTGAGTCGAACGTCTTAACCACCAAGCCGTGGTAAAGGTTTCATATAATTATTTAAAAAAGAGAAAAGTTAAGAAGTACCTTCTAGAACTAGTTGGAGACTTAAACGGAATTTACAGAGCAAGTATCAATTGTTTTGGCACACCTTTACTTCTAATTGGTTGAATAAAGATCATTGATGAAATAAAACTTAAATTTTTATTTGGGAAATGCTGTTTATGTTTAAAATATAATTAATAAATGTACAATATGTTCAAATTCTGTGAATACTAAGGTTGTATGACGCGGCCCATAAGGAGGTGAATACTGAATTAAGTATTTTTAATTCAGCATAAAATAACATACAAAATAAAAGCACGTGATTAATATGAAAATGACTGAATTCTCATTAAATACATTAAAGTCATTATCTTGAATATTTTTTTTCAAAACGTAAAAGCCATTTGTATTAATTGTCTTGTAATGATAACAAGCTGTACATTGATTTGATTTAATACTTAAATTTCGATTACACTTTATGTGAATTCGTAAACAGCTAACAGTTCTCAAATAACTTCAGCATTACAATGTAAAACATGTAATCACCGGACAGATCAAGGCTATCTATAACCGTCACCATGATAACTGTAGTTTATGCTACCCACCATATTCCATAAGCTATAGCAAATTTTTGTGATCACTATAGATATAAATTTTAAACCAATAATACACAAACAGGGAATCTAATACGTATCTGGCACCACTTACGTTTATGTTGTGTTCGTATTTAGTTTTATCACGTGTTTGTCCTATTTTATTTATCCCCTAACAACGCTGAATTATTCCTATTTTTTTTTTGCAAAAATACAAGCACAACATACAGAAGTCAATACACACACACGATTCCACCAAGGGTGGTGAAAGTTTTACTACGTTTATTTTTATTAAGTGCCACTCAGTTTAAGTGGGGGTTATATTTTACCGATATATTTATCACTTATTTTTTTCTTTCGGTAACAGTCTAGTATCGTCAAGTAGATGTTCGAAACTATTTGTAGTTTCAGCGAATGGGGTCATAAATTTCACTTGTTTCTGAAGATTATAGATGTGTTTATAACTTACGGTACGAGTACTTGTCAGTCAACAAAGATTTATTTCAAATTATGACATAATGATATAACAAGTTATGAAATTACCATGTAACAATACTAAGCCAATTAAAAAATGATAAGGCAAACTGGAAACTAATACTGCCACTCTAAATAAAACGTTATACATAGCAATTATTGCACAAAACAACTAGTTTGTTACTGACAAGACTGAAACCACCGTTCCACGGTGGGACAGCGGTAAGTTGACGGACATACGACACTAAATTCCGGGTTTCGATTCCCCGCAGTGGACAGGCCGCAGACATCCCATTGTGCAGCTTTGCATTAAAAAAAAAAAAACTGAAACAACCGTTCCGAAATCGTAAAAGTCGATTTTCCATTCGTGTGGCTACGACATCCAAATCAGTATAAGCCTACATATTTATGTACATATAAATGGTGGATTTTGAGAACATGTCACTGGCAGGTTATTGACTTTGTCCAAGACACCGTATCTGATCTCAAACAGACAGTAAATTCTTCCTCTGTCGATGTGATTAATTCCCGCAAAGCAAACTTTCGTTCTATATATAATAGTCAATCGAACATCTTGTTTCTCAAGTAAGGTTGTGAGAACTCATCTAAATTCGTGTGTAAATTTCGGACACATAATTAGATAAAGCGTTCATTCCTGGTCTTACTTATCGATGTTTTTCATTCACTCTTTTTTTTGTATGCGTACCTCATTGAAGTATGATGACGTCAAAGGTACCTGACGGTGTCAATTATACATAACAGAAGAAACTTCAATAGCAAACCTTTGCCTGAATACAAATTGCTCTTCTGATATAATATTTCGAATTTGAGTTCATATGTTTACAATAATTATGGTGAAAATGCTTTATAAAACTAACAAAAAAGTTTTAAGAATTTATTTTTTCGGAAGTAGCGACGTAGAGCCGATAATTTAATATGATGTTAATATAGTTCTAAATTTTCCTAATAATAAAAAGTTGATTTGGAATCTTTTTCTTATAGTGTTTATTCACTAGCAATTCTTCAAAATACTTATTCACGCTATTTTCAGATACACAGGTCATATTTTGTATCTGTAAAATCAAAATGGCTAGAAGTTAAATATATATATGTCCAACTGTTTTATACACAAGTATAATAATATGAATGTTAATTTTATAATGACAAGTAGTGATCGATATATACGTAACCTAGCTGCTGTAATAGTATAGAAAGTTTTAATGCTACAAAAAGTATTGAAACAAGAAAGTTAAAATTGAGTTGCATAAAATTTGAGATTATTTATCCCTACTTTGGCAAAACACTGTAATTATGTTAGTCTGAGTTAAAGTAGGAATAAATAAATTTAAGTTTTAAGAAACATAGTTTTTGTAATATTGACTTTCTTGTTTCAATACTTTGTGTATTATTATAGCTAGCTAGGTTACGTCTATATCGGCCCACAGATTGGGTTGTCATTGCAGAGCAGCTAGACGGAAGCCCTTATTAAGACCTGCCAACATAGTCAGACGAAAGAAGTGGGCAAGTGATATGATGACCAAGCCTCTGGACTTTTGGAAGACCGTATTGTTCTCAGTCGAAT
>NW_013665703.1:169764-172377 GCF_000517525.1 Limulus polyphemus | reverse complement strand
TGGGCCATACTCGACCGGCAAGTCAAGAAACAACCAAAAAAAAATCAACTTCGAAGAGCGATTTACTCCAAGTTTTGAAGCAAGAATGGGCGAAAATCCCACAATCTAAAATTGACGAGATGATTCTCACGATGCCCCAAAGGATCAACGAACTCTACGAAGCGAAAGGAAGATCTACTAGATATTAATTAAATTATAAATATATCAATTCATGTGAATATGACTGAAAAATTTCATTTTTTTCTGAAAAGTTGGTGTCTGTTTACTTGTGACCACGCTGTGTATATATGTATCGATTCCTACTTGTCTTCATAAAATTAATTTTTTATTATAGTTCTTTGTTTCCTTTTTATCTACTATATAAAGACGAAAATCAGTCTGTCACACCTATATCTCTACCGTAGCGGTACCGATCGACACGCATCTTCCACGAAACGACGACGATATCTGCCGCGGAAAACAGTTTGTTTTTTAATTCTTCCAGCCATACATATATATGTATATATAAACGGACGATGTGTTACTTTGAGCATATAGTTAGATTTGCGGGTAGGTTGGTAGAGATCTTGACAAGTAATAAAATCAAATCAGGTATACGCGCGCCCCACACATCGTTTTTCTGGCGCACAAAAATCATAATCATTGGCTGATGTTCACCATTACATTTACTCGGTTGTCAAGGTCTACACTGACGCAACATCACCCACTGGTTAGCTATACTTTTGTGTGCCAATAATACCAATTATGAGGCGAGCGTATACACGATCCGATTTTATTACTCATCAGGATTTCTACCAATCTACCCTCAAATCTAATATTATATCCAAAGTAGCGAGCACATCGTCTGTTTATATGTATGTATAGCATCCTTTTCGATACGAAAAAGAATCATTGGAACCCAATGCGGAAAAGTTCTGTGAAAGAATTGGGGTGATAAGATTCATAATGTTTTCTGTGCGCTTGTCTGAAAAAGTCACTTACTTAGATGAAAATTCGTTGAAATAATGAAATTTTAAATGACTCCATAAACCCGTATATAGCGATTCAAGCAGCTTTATAAGTACAATAAGCTTTAGTTTTGCTCAGCCAATACTGTAAAATAGTCATTGTTAATATTATACACACATTTTAAAGGTGGTTTTAAACGAGTGATTTTTATGGCTGCCATTTTGTTTCATCACGATCCCCATTATTACCATACTTTAATGATAATATTTTAACGTTCTTCTCATACATTTCATGCTTAAACATTTTGAAGTCACCAATGCATAGTCGTATCTGGTAAAACACTAACAATTATTAAACGTAAACCGAATGTTTTATTCACAGTGTATTACTAGTGTACTACAATTACATGTAGTTCACATCATTGAGTTAAAAAGTTTAATTTAAAGTGTTTAATAATTGCACAAATACACTGAATGTTAAGAAATATGTGGGCGCTCATTCCTTATTGGCACTAAGTTAAGATTACTGAAAACTATTGTTACGACAGCGGAAGTCACGCGACGCTAGAAGAATGCGCGCTGGAGTTTCTAGAAGGATCATGTCTCTTCCTGGCAACTCTAGTCTTTTCTACGCGCCCTTTATTTTAGTATATAAGCAGGCAAATAAAGCGAGATAATTAACTGAATTGCAGACAGGTAGAGATAGAGACGGACAACTGAGTTAAGAGCGGTAGTGACCGTAACTAAAATGCGTGAATCGTTGTGAATTATAGCGTGTGTTTAAGTTAAGTTGACTGTGGAAATTAAATGTATTGCAAAGTTGTATTTAGAAAGAATAAACTAGTTTTATTTAAGAAAGGACTTGTATCGCTAAAGTTTCATCCGAAAGAAATTATACGGGAAATTAACAAACGACCAGAGACGTAACAAATTGGTGTCAGAGAGTGGGACAAATAAAGATTAAAAAAAAGAAGAAGATGGAAACGAGAGGTGGCAAATCAAACTACAGCTTAGCAGATTTGATGGCAGCAATACAAGAGCAGCAAAAAAAAACAAAAACAAGAAGAACGGGAAAAGAGACAACAGCAGTTGCAAGAAAACCTGTAACAGTGTCTGCTCGAACAGCAAAATAAACAAGAAGAGAGATTACAGCAGTTGTTGGAGAAAAATGAAAAGAAACAAGAAGCGAGATTACAGCAGTTGTTGGAGGAAAATGAAAAGAAACAAGAAGCGAAATTACAGCAGTTGTTGGAGGAAAAAGAAAAGAAACAAGTATAAAGAGAAAATAAACAAGAAGAGAGATTACAGCAGTTTTTGGAGGAAAAAGAAAAGAAACAAGAAGAACGAGAAAATAAACAAGAAGAGAGACTGCAGCAGTGGTTGGAGAATAAATAAAATAAACAAGATGAGAGACTACAGCAGTGATTGAAGGAGAAAGAAAATGAACAAGAAGAGAGACTACAGCAGTGGTTGGAGGAGAAAGAAAATGAACAAGAAGAGAGATTACAGCAGTGGTTGGAGGAGGAAGAAAATGAACAAAAAGAGAGATTACAGCGGTGGATGGAGGAGAAAGAAAATAAACAAGAAGAGAGACTACAGCAGTGGTTGGAGGAGAAAGAAAATGAACAAGAAGAGAGACTACAGCAGTGGCTGGGGGAGGAAGAAA
>NW_013665703.1:168229-169649 GCF_000517525.1 Limulus polyphemus | reverse complement strand
CAACGAGCCTGAAGGGACAACCACTGGAAATACTTGGACAGTTGTCAGCAGACGACAGGTACAACTATAGAGCACTGGTAGCTGTTCTAGAACTCAGGTACGGAACCCAAAATCAGTCTGAAGTCTACAGACGTAACACTATCATTAAAACAGCTGAAAAATCATTCAAAGCTATTATTAAAGCAAAAATTTATAAGTTGAACACTGCATTAAAACTCTAACCTTATGAATATTACTTTAATTGTATTCTCTAAATCCATGGCGTGTACAGCTTCATACAATGTTGTTTATTTAAATTGGTTTGGTTTGAATTTCGCGCAAAGCTACACGAGCTGTCCCTAATTTAGCAGTGAAAGACTAGAGGGAAGACAACTAGTCATCACCACCCACCGCCAACGATTGGGCTACTCTATTCCAGGATATGTTTAGTAAGTATGAAAAGCTGGTACTGCAATGTTACCGCAAAATATTTCATTAATAAAACAAAAACAAATTAACAGATGAAAAACATTGCAATGATTATTTAAGCGTAAGTACAGAACAATAATTCAAAAATGATTTGTTAATTAATTAAAAGGTATTGCTACTATAGTTTTATTGTCACATTTGCACACTAGTAAGAAACAAGACTAAAAAAATCATCTTACACCAGTTGAACTTTAAATATATTAACAAGTTTACAAACAATAATAAAACTATTAACAAGAGCAAATTGTGTTTGTGAATTACCTATGTCCCGACAAATGTTTTAATGAATGTTTAAGTCCCCCAATTTGACGATGTAGTAATGCAGACCCTGTTAGAGATGTGTTTAGTCCCTTCTGTTTAAGTTTGAGAGTATACAAAGAAATGATATGAATGTTATGTAGGTAATACCGATATCAAAGCAATTCATTGGAATGATACATGGATATAGTCTAAGCATCTTATCTTTATTTTCAGATGGTGGATATAAAGTTGAGTGACTCTCTTCTTGAAATTGATTGTTTGTTTGTTTTGAATTTCGCGCAAAGCTACAAGAGTGTAAGCAGTGTAAGACTAGAGGGAAGGCAGCTAGTCATCACCACCCACCGCCAACTTTTGGGCTACTCTTTTACCAACGAATAGTGGGATTGACCGTCACTTTATAACGCCCCCACGGCTGAAAGGGCGAGCATGTTTGGTGGGACGGGGATTCGAATCCGCGAACCTCAGATTGCGAGTCCAGCGCCCTAACCACCTGGCCCTGCCGGGCCTCTTGAAATTGAACTTGTCCACGAGTTTCTTCAATGGAAAGTAGGACTCAGATAAGGCATCAATGTTGACATCTCCGTGATGACACAGTAAGTTGTAGACGTATTTCCAGATGTTAAAGAATGAGCTGTGTGACGGATTTATTATTATATATTTATTTTTAATATCAACGTTTGTTGAGCTTTAG
>NW_013665703.1:160635-167229 GCF_000517525.1 Limulus polyphemus | reverse complement strand
AACGTTTATAAATTTCGAACATTAGAAACCATTTAACTTCAGGGGATTCACATCGGACAATGGTACTTTTACGAAAACATTATATAATATCATCGGTGAAAACTTGACCTGTAATCAGAATATGATCAGCGAGAACTACAGGGCTAGCTAGCTCCCTGTTAAGTGAATTATACCTATGTCAACTCGCTCATCGTCAACCCTCGATGTCAAGGAAGTTCCAGACTAGAAAGAAGACTTTATATTACTTGTAAGTTTGTGACTCTATTGTATATAAATCATTGTTCGTAATGACTATAGCTGTTATTGTAAATTGTATTGTTGTTTGTATATTAAAATATATTTGTATTAAAAAAGAAAACTGTGTGTATCAATCTTGTTAGCAAATATCATAAACTGGATATATATATCGGCATTTATTTAACTACTAAATCTAAATTACAATTTAGCTTGGTTTTAGGCTATTAGAAATTGTCATATGTAACAGCTGAAGGTCAGACAGAAATGCTTTTCTAGACATCGTTGGAGACTGGTAATGTAACAGAATTCTGGTTGACAAGGCAGATTTGTTAAGAATATTGAAGCACAAAATCTCTAGGATTTAATGGCTTGCTAGTGAATTACTAATATACATTGCAATTCTATTGAACATTTTCCTTGAATCCCATCCTTTCATAAATCTAAGTTTGAGATAGTGCACTGGTCTTTAATATGACTTGTCAGATAAGTTTCTGTAAAGGCCAGGATGTGCGAGTACTGTAAATCTGGATCTCACAACACACATTTGAAGTGTAGAACCAGAAAATTGGCATTGAGGTGTTCAACCCTTATTGCCCGATATGTTAATGAAGCAAATAACTCATGATTTCAGTTTGTTAGGGGGAATCATATTCTTTAGTGTGTTTTCTTTACTTCGAGAAGGGTCAATTTCAATAAATTTCTGTCCTTGTAATGCTTTGTATCTGCTGAGTGCAACATATGCTTGTCCAGCAAATAACCATTATTATCCAGAATAGTTCCCTGTACCTTGTAGATGAAACATGCCCAGTTATCTCCAATCCTTGTTGTTTTTGAAATGGTGGATTTGAAATCTAAACGTGTTACTGAAATTGCATTCCTTATAAATTAAGATAAGTTGAAACTGCATGATGTAGCTGCTGATGATCTGGTTTATCAAATGCAATGAGAACAACTTTCTGGTTTGGTAGAGGTTTAGGTATAAATTCAACAATAGTTTCTTGTGTTCCATTAACAAGACCATTGCATACATCTATGATTTTGATAAGCATCACACGTGCATTCTCACAGTTAATGTTCTAGACATATCACCAGTCCTTCAAGCAAGCAGACCTAGTGTCTTTTACATGTAAAATTACAATATATTTTCCAAGATAGTTCATTGTGGATGTCAACAACTCTATTTATAGTAAATATATGCAAAGCAGTGGACTTATATTGTGGGTCAGTTACTTGCTGAATTTGGTTCTTCAAAATTTGTATGTTGCCTTTAATGCGAGTTGCTTTCCATATTATGTTTAAAAAAGCAGCAAAAAGTTGATCCTCTTTCTGGTACAGTTGATTCTGTGACTTTTCCAGGTGGATCCTGATAAGCATTCAAAGTGAACAGTTGGTAGATTGAAAATAAAATGTTGACAAACAAGAGGAATCTTGTAAAGATCACAGAGTCAATTGTTACATTACAAATAGTTATTTGAGTATTTTATTTGTTGCAACTACTTGTGAATGTATAATAGCATATACCCCCCCAAATGACACTTCATCAATAATGATTATTTTTAAGTGTGCAAGCTTCACTCTGAGGGTGCTGCATTTGACAACATATAACTTCACACATACTTTCAAGTTCTTTGGAAGTAGCATGAATAGTTACAGCTCAAATATTGAAAGCTGCAGTTCCTGTTGGCACCATTAGCAGTACGTGGATGCGAGTGAGATCTTGTCCATGTTCTATTTGTTTCCTTATTAAGAGTGTCTTCTCTATATCAGCACATTTGGTTACAAAAGCATATTTCTTTCCATTGTTGAATTGTGACAACAATTAAGTAAGTGCTAAATTAATAGATTAAAATATCTGTACTTCAAGTGATTAAGAATTTCCAGTATCAGTTAAAGTACTAGAAATCAGTTACGATTGCTACGACTATCTGGATTTAGGATAGCATGTTCATCATCAAGTACTGCACCTTCTTCAACATATCTGCATCTTGATGTCCTTTTTTCAAGTGAAAGTTGATCATAAACACGAATTGGAAGTTCATTTGTTTGGTAATCTTCAATTACATCATCCACCAAATCAGTACTTGAAAGAAATATTATTATAAATTTTTTCTTTTAATTTTTGTGATAGTGATTCATTTCTCCATGGCATGAAGTATTTTAGTAGTAGAGTTCTGGCTCTTTTGAGAAAGAACACCGATAAAATCATTTGATGTTTGGTGTACAACATTTTCACATTTTCCCTATGTGACATTGTTATTTCTTCAATATTTTTTTAGTGAGACTTTGCCAAGTTCACGAATTATTTGAAGGTCATCAGTAACAATTTTCCATTTTCTGAGAGATAAGAAAATAATATACAATATCTCTAACGTAGGGATATTCAATCATAAATAGTGTATGACTTTCAACTTCATTATGATCTTAAAAAACTTAATCAGGTCTAGAATTTTGTATGTTGTACCTGTTGTGTGAATTTGGTCAATATCCATTCATACTATATTGAAATATCATTTATGGACAGATACTAACCAATATGCCCAGTAGTATGCTTCATGGAGGGGGCGGGGGGCTATATATCAGAAAATAGTTGAAAGTGAACCAATTTATAGAAAAATATTTTTCCTCAAAATTAACACAAGAAAACAAATTAATTGGTAATTTCAACATACATGTAAGGATTCTCTACTTTATCATTGAAAGTATATTAAAATAATACTCAGTTTTTATTTGTCCTGCAAATGATGCACACCTTACTATCTAAATATGCATGCATGTAAAATTCATTACAACAGATGTTAATATAACTTAGTAAATATTTTGTACAACATATTAAGAGCTTAAAGTTTTGAAAAAGGTCTAATTTTAGGTCGTGGAATATTATAAATTCATTTATTGATAGTATTAAGTACAGTAAAGTTTAGCTGTTAATTAAACTAAAGCAAAAAACATACACAGATTACAGTGTTAATTTATCTCTTTTATTGAATGCAGTCCATACTTACTAAAGGCTTAAGTAATGTTGGGCCTAAGAGAAGTGGACAAATAGATTTCAATGTCTGCAATTAGAATTCTTTCATATTATTTTAGAAATCCTGTATTTACAGAAGTACTGTTGCAATAAAGATACTAATTTGACTGCAAATGTTTTGCAGGTCTCTGTTAATAACAGTAATCAATAATATCTTCATTACAACTATATTATAGCACTATATTATGTGACCTGATAATTCTGTGACATTGTTACTTCTTTGATACTTTTTAGTGAGATTTTGCAAAGTAAACGAATTATTTGTTGGTCATCAGTGATAATTTTCCAGTTTCCATACAAATACAGGTTTTCCATTTTCTGAGAGATAAGAAAATAATATACAATATCTCTAACATGGGGATATTCAATCATAAAAAATGAATGACTGAACTTCATCCATGATCTTAAAATAGGCTGAAGTTCCTGATGTCAAGGCGCAGAAAAAATAATTTTATAAAATTCCATGTATGACATACATAAATGTAATATGAAGGAAAAGATGTGCACATTAGCAAATGCATAAGAGAAGTTACATAATGACACTTGACCAAAAAAAGGAAATGTATATGTCAAGTAAAACTAAGATGCATTCCAAGTGGTATTGTGAACCAACTGTTTATCTTATCTACATAAACAGAAACAACTGTTGCTGAAAGAAAGCTACGAGAAAGTTTATGTTAGCTTTGTTAAAGGCAAGAAATAATACATAAAAAGACTTGGAAAGAAAATCAGAGACCAGTGGTGGAACTTTGATCGAAGGAAGACAAGTAGAGATACATGCAAACAGGCCACCGATTTACCTCTTTTGATCATTACCAATTACTATTCAGTTTTGGTTCTAGTTCCAAGAATTATGATGAGTCAACAAAATTCATCCAATGAAGTGATAGATCTACTTGCAAGTTAAATGTGTATACTAATTGGAGAGGCATCAGAATACAAAGAAATCTGTATAAAACCCGTTTTGAGCTAAAAAAAAAAAGAGTTCTTCAACCACAATAGGCTGCAGTTCCTGTTGTCAAGTGATTCCAGATCCAACAGTGTCTCCAACGTCATCACTCACAAAGACGTCTGCACTCAAAAACATCAAGAACTTCAACATAGAAACTCCATGTAAGTAATTATTGCTACCTCTCTCCATCGAATAATGAACTAATGTAAAATTAATAGTAATATAAAGAATTTATAAATTAATGTATGTCTGAGTACATTCCTCGTACTGTTTTAATTGGTAGTTTATTAATTATAATATTATTGATGGTTTGATTAATGAACAAGAACTTGCTCACACTGAAGAATTTAGTAATTTCGATAATCTCAATTAGCTGAGTATCTTAGTATATTGAATTAAAGTGTTGTTTGTGTTTTGGAACTTGTCTCTCAGTCAATTCTTTATTCTAATAGTAAGCTTCCTCAAATTGGTGACTTGTGTACTCCACTCGCACTGTATACATGGATATAAAATAAATGTATTTGTAACTGGAATTAAAGTCAAACTCCAAATGATTAACCTTCATGGCATCCTGTTGCACAAGTATGAAAAATAAAGTAGTATTCAAATACCATCGTTATGAAATTTCATCATCAGTCAAAAGTTTATCTTTACAAGTTCAGTAGTAGTACCTTTAACTTGTGCATGTAATTAAATAATATTTATTGATATATTTCATTTGATTGCTTCTAAAGATAAGAATTAACATAAGAGGATGACTATTGGTTAATGCCTAGATTGAAGAATTCCTCTTCACAGTTGCCTTCACAAATCTGAAAAAATTCTAATGATTGCTATTTTGATAAAATATTTCTAACGTTGTTCTTGGCTGCTATTTTGATAAGGTTTATACAGAGAATTTTTAATAGCTACTATTAGTTTTCTTGTTATATCTAGTTTTAAAGAAGTTTTACATTTAAAAAAGTGGCAACAATGGCATCTTTGAGTTAAGTCTGAAAATTTTTGATGTTTGCTAATCTAATATGAGCATATGATACTGTTATTTTTAACAAAAAAACAAATTTACTAATGCAAAAATATTTATCAGCTAGAATTAAAGAAAATAATAATTATAATACATTTAAGAACATATTTTATCTATCTGAAATAATAAACAAAAATGATGAATTATAAAAGGTTATGGAATTGAACTGGATGAATTGTAATTTCTATCGAGCACTTTTTCTTCGCTTTTCAGACTGGGATGCAAGTGCTAATCTTGTTCTGCGTGGTGGAGGACATGACTTCTTGAGATCTGTAAATAAGAATTATATGAGATAAACTTTAGCCACATTTGCAGTCAACAACCATTAAAGTTTGTTCAATACAATTTGAAGAAGAGAAAATAGTGCATCATCGCTGCAGTGTAACAAATTTCATAACAAAATAATATTACGTAGGAAGTATTTGTATATACGAAAAATTAAAGAAGTAAAATGCTATTCCACTGGCAAAAGGTTTACTATCTGGGCACTGTTATAATCAACAGCAGCAACACACATTCAAAATATTTTCGAGGCAACTTTTAGTACAAGGTACTTTATTAACAAAGTGATAAGCATTAACTCTCTCCAAAATAGTCACAAGTCAAATGCCATGTCATCGCATTTGTTGACTCGCCTTCAAAATGTTATTGCACTACTATTTCATGACCTTAGGTTAATAAGTTTGGTATCAAACTGTAGATTATAATTCAAATTTTAGTATTATACATTAGTTAATTTCTTAATTTAAAAATAAATATTAAAAAACACAAACATCAATTTTTTTGTGTCATGTGGTATGTTGAATGCAACACTGGTTCAAATTATATGTTTGTGATGTCCAAATGCAAAGTATAGTTTTGTACGAATTAGGAACTCAAACTACCAATATTGACAAGCTAGAATATAAAATAAGAACCTCATACCTTTTCTATTTGCTGGGATATCACTTATGTACTGAATCAAACACAGTAGCCCCACTCACCTTTTCCATTTTTTGAAACTGTCCCTTATATACACTTACTTCAATATATGACATGTGAATAACCAGTCGAAAGCTCAGAATGTGCTTCTAGTGGCATTCTCAGCCATTTTCAAGGAGGTAGGTTGTGTGTTTAGTCTGCTCAAAATTTCATATTTTTTAAGCCCAAATACAGCTTAGTTACTAAGCTTGATAAATTATAGGGGAATTCTATGGTATGTATATACTAATTTATGATTTTTTGGTTTTTCAACTGTATAATTAAAATCTAAAATTTGTTTCATATTCTCCAAATGCAAAATTTTAATAGGTTTAGCAACTTTTGTCAAGCAGCAACTGAGTACAAAGGTCGTAACTAGAAGAGATAATTGTT
>NW_013665703.1:135219-159739 GCF_000517525.1 Limulus polyphemus | reverse complement strand
GTTATTGGCTGGGAATTCCTGTTTCCCACCGTATTTAAGCTTTTTAAAAGGAACACCAAATTTATGTAAGAAAGCTAACTTCAAGGTGTAATGATAACACTAGAGTTATGATTTTTTTTTACTTTTGAAACTATGTTACCTCAGTGAAATTGGTTGACACCATTGTTTTGGTTCTTTGAGTTATCATGTAATAAAAAAGATGCAGCAGAAATAAGAACAAGAAATTCATATTTTTGATATGATATTTATAGACATTCCCAGAACTTGTGACTCTGTCGTTGCATACATATTGTTATAAAAAGAAACAACGAATAGTATTGTAAAGTTCTGATGGCCTATTAAGGAAATATTTAAAATACCATTTCAATGAACAATTCAAGCCATATTGCTAATGTTCTGCATTGTCGTAGGAGTGAGTTTCTTGAATGGAAATAATGTTTTGGGAGTTATATTCTTTCCATTCCTCACCTTTTCCTGATCTTCAGCTACATTCAGAGCCATTTTGTATCTCTGACTTTTAATCCACAGTTGTACAACAGTGGACTTTTAAAATTAATGATGTATAAAAACATAGTGAGTTTGTTTGTCTCATGATTGTTGACACGTTATCAGGCAGGTAGTAGCACTGTCCATGTAGGGGTATCACGTCAAATCATCAATATGTTAAATCTACAGCTGAACAGATTTAACTGAATTAAATTTTTTCAGTGGTCTGTAAAGTTTCTGCTAGCATTGAAGTCAGCTCAAAGACCATCAATAAAGTGATAATTCATAATAAAATTCAATGATTTTCACAACTGAAAACTGTGTAAAATATAATGTAATTTATGGTGTATTTTATGAAACAGATATATATATATATATATTCCCTCTCTCAAACAGTGATATATTTTATAAAACATTTGTTTGGCAGTAATGTAATAAGTTATGTTGATTTGGTACATTCACAGTATCTCCTGCTATTTACTTGTTTTGACATTACAGTACAGACCACAATAAACATTACAAATAAAAATCATTGAGTCATAAAACTATAAATCATTATCTACCAAAGAGCTGACCTAGGATTTTATCCACCATTAAAACCATACAAAAATAGTTGGCAAAATACACTTATATTTACCTTTCTTGACAAAATCAACATCTAACAGAGTTTCATTTAAACCTAACTTTTTATTTAAAATCATCCTCTTATGATTTCATGTCAATAAGAAAGTGTTAATATAAAATCAGTTTTTAAACATTCTATTTATAAGGTCAAAAGATCAAACCAGCATTACAGTAAAACTAAATCACAACTAGTATGTATAGATTTCACTTTTACCACATTTTATTTTTCACTTCATTGTAACCTCAATTTTTGTAAATTACTGAACTGTTAATACATTAAAAAAAAGTATGGACACTTATGTAGACAAGATTACAAATTCAGTAATCTAAAGATTTGCAGCATTAAATCGAACCTCTGTATTTTCTTTCTGATAGGTGAGCTTCAATTCTCTAGTTTAATGAACATTTGTATAATCGGTAATGGTCTTTAGATAAAAGTTGTTAGCTTTTTATGTACTTTTTGCAACCTATATGATAAAACAATTGCTAACTGATTCTATGAGCGTCTTCTGTGTAAAGACTAAATTTAAAAAAGTAAACTTATCCAAATATTATTTTGAGTGTCATGCCATATGTTGGTTTGTCATGTCTTGATGTGTACAAGGGTTAAACAGCTAGTGACGTATTGGAAAGTTATTTTATCCAAATTTACTGTTACACTAAATATTATATTGTACAAACAACCATAAACATTTCCTATTATTTATTTTAATTTTAAATTACTGCATTTTAGAGTTGGTAAATTAGTGGATGTCACACTCATTACTCAATCACATTCAATTTATTGATTATTCCCACAACACATGGATGGTTAGAATAATCGAAAATAGTAATAACTGGAAACACTAATTTCCATTAATTGATCATTTTGATGAGTTATAAACTAACTGATTATGCTGAACAACTGTGAATTAATTGAAAATAATAATGTTAAGTCATAATAGTAATATTTCCATCACTTGAGTAGTTGAAGTAACTGAAAATAGTAATAATCAGAAATACTAATTTTGATCAGTTGATTATTTTACACGATACTAATTGATGTAATAAATGCTCATAGGTCATCAATTATATTGATTAATTGCCCAGCAATACTATGATATATCTATTATGTATCTTTTCTTAAGGTATGCAGTTTGGTAGAAATTATACATTTCAGGATTTAGGATTTTTCACTTTTAGACCATAAAATTTAGTTTCTGTTAAATCTTTTTAAATGTCGAAATAAATTTGTCTGTTATTTAGCATAAGTAAACCATAAAGCTGTTGTATGTAAATTTATGCTAATACTGTGATGAGTCCATTCTGCAATATTATTTTACTGAATGTTAAGGTTGTGTATAATTTTGCTGGTTTCAATACAGTATGAGAACCAGTCAAAACTCAGTGGAATTTTTGTATTACTTTACTGTACATTGTAAGGTTTCAGTATTTAAATACCCACAAGAGAGTGCTACTAAAATCATTTGACTTTCCATAGTGTCTAACAATATAATGAAAGTTTAGGTGATAGGTTCCAACATATAGTTAAAGGAGAAGAGATATAGATGACTGAAAATTTTTTAACCTGATCACATTGTAAACATCCAAATATGACAAATGGTGTTGTGTGTTTCTAGTAGAGAACACATATATTTTCATCTTCAAGTATCAAGAGGCAAATACTTCTGCAAGTCGAGTAAAATCTTCATGAACATGTTTAATATTTTTCTTTTTTTTTCATGAGAGCTCAGCCATAAGATTACTATTATATAACACTTGAAATGCAAATAACTTACAATTACCTGAATGTAAATGATTTGCACATTGAATTTGATCTTTCTTTTCTAAGACTAGAAAAGTAATTTCTTTGTGGAAATTAAAACCAATTGAAACAAACTGATAAAGCTACACAATGGCCTATCTGTGCTCTGCCCACCTCAAGCATCAAAACCTGAATTTCAGTGTTGAAAGTTTCTAGACTTACTGTTGAGTCACCAGGAAGCAATACTGATACACATCACTTAACCTTTATTGATGTTCAAACAAGAAGTTAAGATATTAAATACACTTCTTTTAGTTCTAATAATAACATACCTTCTCCACACGAACTTCTTGAGATAAAGGCTGGAACTCTTTTTGCTGCAGTTCCTTCTTAGTTTCCAAGGCAGCCAGTTCTTCCTTTACTTCCTGTGCTCTAGTGAAGTTCTGGTTCTTAATACAATTTTCCAGCTCTTCTCTCAGAATATTCATGTCCACTCGCAACTTGGCTAGCTGCACAGAAACTTACAATCTCAGTTTGGTAATTACCAAACTCTCTGATCTCTAATTGTTTATTCTCAACAGAAGTATTTATTGCAAAAATGTCACAAATGACTATAACAAAGTTTTGTAGAGATAAGCCATGGTATTGATGAATACTCAGGAATTTTGACAAAAACAGTGTTAGTATAAAATAAGTTTTTCAACATTGTATTTATAAAGACAAAAGAGGAAACCAGCATGAGAGTAAACCTAAAGCATGACTATTACTTATAGATTTCACTTTTACCACATTTTATTTTTCACTTCATTGTAACCTCATTGGATTGTTAAAACATTTAAAACAAAATTTGAGTTCTTACATAAACAAGATAACAAATTCAGTGATCTAAAGATCTGAAACATTAAGTCTATCTTCCAAGCAAAAAGTTTTAAAAAGCTTTTATCTACTTACTAAATCAGGCCTCGACAAATACCAGGGACAAGTCGCCATGGCAACTAAAAAAATTGCATTGCAGCACCTAGTGTTTTCTCCCATTTTATTTGTGCATAGGACTTTGTTAAATATAACTCATGTATAGAACAGTTCTACTCTTGGAAGTACGGAACTATTTTTCAGTTCATTGAGTCCCAAATCAAATTTTGTTTCTAGGATTTTAATGTCAGGTTCAGCACTTCATGTTTTTTTCAGGAATGAAGCACTGCAATTGCCCAACACATAACTAATTTCACACCATTTTGATTTTCTTCTTCTTTCTTGCAATTCAACAAATCAGTGCACGAGTTTAGACTCAGATGTAAACCACAGGCAATTAGTTCAAACCATACTATCAGGTGGATGTTGATATCATGTGATCATTAACATGCCCTCGTTACTGTGAAAGTAAATAAATATATGTAACCCCTATTTTACAGTACAAACAGTAGTGAAGTTAGGTTAAGCACAACTGGTTCCTAGATATGCAAATATTTGTCAAGGCCTGTTCTATATGCATTATATGTATGAACTTCAGCAGATATGATCAGGTTTACATCTCAAAATTCTGTAAAGACATGCATAATACTGATGAGTATTCAGAGACTGTGACCAAAACAGTTTTGTAGAGCAATGCCATTGTATTAACAAGTACTCAGGTTTGATACAAACATATCCTTTTACATGAATGGTCATCTTTTTGTTTATGAGGCTTACATACTCATTCACACAGCCAGACTGTATAAAAGACAAATGCATACTTATTCTCAGGTATGAAATTTTAAAAGATAAAACAATTTGTTATTCTTAAACATACCAATGCTTTGTATCTTATATAGACTGAGACTAACTTCTTCTGAATGTAGTGAACATTGTCCTACATATGATAAATGTTAATATTGGATTTTGAGGCAAATAAACTTAAAAGTTTCCTCAACATTCCATCAGTACATCTATCAATGAAATTATATCTTAGTTACTTTAAAAATATTTCTCATACTAGCCATGTCTTCATGCAGCTTGGAATAACTGCTAGCAATCCTTTATAACTTTTCACTAAGTGAACTTGAAATGCTGCAGTAGCAAAAATAATAAAATAGGCATATAATCTTAATTGTACACTACTTTGCTGATTATAGTCTAAAGTATCCGAAAAGAATAGTAAACTGGATTTATGCTTTAAATCAACAGGACATTTTTTGAATCATTGTTTTTTAATAACAGTACAAAAATAAATTACCCATAACAAGTGCAAGCTTTGATCTCATACTAACCCCATCAGTCTGATCTTGAGTAGATTGATTAAACATAACATTTGATTCTTTAAATACAAAAGAAATCAGCTAAAACAAAAAATATTGAGACAATATATTACTATATCAGGAGATGAGAAATCCAACTCAGACTATAAAGCAATAGTTTCCTGCAGTAGGTTATTGTTTAGTGACAAAACACCACTGTTAATTAGCTGTATATACATTATCACTAATCACTAATATTGCAAAGAACTGTAAAACGAAAAATTGCCTTTGACCATAAATGTATAACTTATGTATTCTTGAAATAAAAAAATTCTAAAAAACTCAACAACCTTCCACTATATGTATTAACATTTGAAATTACTGGTCTTAAATGGCAGACTAGTTTATGATATTTTGTTAAAGCATACATTATTCCTTTTGAATATTTTCAAATATAATTCTCCTCCCATAACTGTAATAATAAATTTATTGATAGAAATATAAGAGAAATGTTGAACAAACTGTCCTATCCTCAAGTTGTAACATTAGATGTTCATAAGAAACCAACAGTAATAGTGTTACCATATGTAAGATAACAATAATAAAAAAACAAATCTTACAAACAATTTTTAAGAATTTCTGATTTGAAACCCATAATCGACAAACTGTTAAGAGGATTGTGAAAATATAAATCTGCATATACTTATATTTATTTATTACTCAATTTTGTTTTAACATAAGTGTTACAGAATAAGATCTGAATTTTTATACCAAATATTCTACGTTTGTCCCATGTCCAGATTTAAGACAGCAGTACATGTAAAGAATCATGCATTTATATGTGCACAGAATAAATTGAATAAATCTTGCAGGACGAAATGTCATAATGTCTATTTTATATATGCAAACAAATACAAGAAATGGCATAGATACCTTCAACTCAATCTTCCGTTTCTCCTCCTCAGTCAGTTCATTCTCTACTGTCATAATGGGTTCTCTGACATCAGCTATAATCTCAGTCAACCCTGTGAAGCAATTCTCAGGGTTGGTGTGAATCTTGTGATAGCAGGCTGCCAATGGCTTTACTAGGGTAGCCTCTACTTTAGGTGACATGAGCAGGTCAGTAACCAACTTGTTCAGGCAATTTCTGTAGACAAAATTACATTATGGTTGGGCATTTGTTTAAACAATAAAATACCATGAATAATATGTGAAACAAAAAATTTAAAAGGGCTAGAGAATATAAAAAAAGAAACTAAACAATTATAAAGGTGTTGTGAAAAATTCTACAAAATCCCTTCATAGTTCTGACCTTGAAATATTTATCCTTCATTACCATAGGATGACCTTGAATTGCATTCTTACACAAAGCATTTCATCAGTATGAGTTTATAAGCTTATATCTTTGTAAGCTGATGAAAGACATTCTTATCTGCTGTAGGCATTTTTTTTTGTTTATAATAAAAGGGTAACATTTGATCTTATCTGTACATGTGCATGCCAGTGGTTGACAAACCAGGGCAACCAACATTAATGGCTGTTACTGAAATTCTTTGTAGATATGCAAAAATGTGAAAACGTGCATGTTTAATAAGAGTTATGTTACTTTTAAGTTAAGACTCTCATATATGGATGAAGCTCTTAAAAATGCACCTGAAACAAAAGTTATGTTTACCATTAATGATTATAGCTGAGCAATTAGTGGAATTTAATAACTAATTACATTCAACTAATCCATTACTCTTATTACACTTGGATGGTTAGAATAATCATAAGTAGTAATAATAATCAGAAACACTAATTTCAAATAGTTGATTATTTCATCATTCGGAACATTAACTGATTAAGCTAAACAACCTTGAATTAGTCAAAAAAAAAATAATAATGAGAAATCTTAATGGAAATACTTTTATTACTTGATTAGTTGACATAATCCAAAACATTAATAATCAGAAACACTAATTTTGAATTAATCAATTATTTTACGTGACATTAACTGATATAATTAATGCTCAGAAGTAACAGATTATACCAATTAATAAAGTTAATTGTCAAGATCTATTAATGATACATAGAATTACAGCCATTACTAACATAAAACTTCACATATGGCTTACATCTGGCATAGTAGTTACAAAATAAAATATTTCTGAAAACTATACGAGTTTGAAGAACACCAAATGATCCACGGCAGTGTTGAAAAATAAAATAAACATTATAGAGCCCTGCATATTACAAAGTCTATTTTCCAAGAAAAAAAGATTAGTCTTCAAAAGCTTTTATCTACTTTCAAAATGAATTCTATGTATGAATTTCAGAGAATTTGATCAGGTTCACAAATAAATTTACTACATAATAACAAGACAAAAATGTAATTAATTATTATTCCAAAATATAGTATGTTATGGGTTTTTTACTATAGAGTTTTTAAAAAAAATTGCCTTAAATAATTAATTATTATACAATTTAAAACAACACATTACTCAAGTAATGACAGCAAATTAAGCTAATGTGCAACTCCTCATGTGTAACAAAAAAAATATAAATTCCTGTGGCAACAGCGATTCTTTAAATTTTAATAACAATTATATAATACTTTAAAATTTTCTCAAAACCGATACAACTGTCTCAATAAAATTGTGTATGATTTGTTAACTTAGATATTAAAATACAATTTCCAAAAAATTGATAATTTTATTTATGCCACTACTTAAGTGATTTATGATGGTATATTTATTTTCATAGGTAATTTCTTTTGTTTCAGATGGATAAGTAAATGATATTTTAAGAAAGTTAACCTATGTAAATCTTGATTGATGTAAATCTCAAATGAAGTAAGGTTTTTACTTAGTAGTACAATAAAATATTACTGAATAACAATATGATTATTCAAATTCTGTGCTAAATATGCAAATATTCTATACTGTTGTAAATTAATTACCAATCCACAAACTGTTTTGCAGGAATTTAATAATGGTTAGTACAGAATAATCAATTTTGTAAACAAAATTTTTATATAAGGCTGAGACGGTACAGAGTCAATGAGACACCTGGCAAAAGATAAGCTATTTTAAGATTTATTTAACACAAAATTGCATATTGATAAGTGACCAGTACAAGTTCTCCAGTGTATTCATTAATAAGTTTTATTATTTTACTTGCATTAACACAAGTTTTTTATCATTTAGTATTTTAATAAACCTGGAAGAAATTCAAAGAGCTAATTGTGCTGTGTTAATTATACAGTAGACCACACAACTGGCTGGCATTTTGTCTTTAACATTATTTTCCAGCCATTACTGTGGTAATGATGAAAACATTATCCTTGTAAACAAAAGAAGACATCTATAAAACTTACCGGCCAGCTTGATCACCTAAGTCATATTCTCCAGCCAGAATAAGTAGTTGCTGACATACAAATTCATGTTCTAGCTTGGTTTCAATGTCCAAGTTTTCATCCAGATTCAAGATATACCTATAGCCATGTAAGTGACAATTTGCTTAGATCATTCATATTATTAACTTTAAAGCATTCTTTTGTAAATATGCAAGCAGAAGCTATACAACTTCAAAATACAAATCTTGGCACAAATTTGTAAATATACTACACACCTAAACAGCATATATATGTATTTATTCTATTTCACTATAGCACATAGTGTTTTATCTGAATCAAAAATAGGCATTCAATTTTACAATGTATCTCTACATTGGTTGAGATAACATTATATCTTTATACATTTAATTATGCTACAAGCAAGATAAATAGCAAAATAATTGTGCTTTTTCTAGCATATAAACTATCACAGCAATGTATTATCATCTAAACAAGATTTAATCCCAAAATATATTTACTTCTTAAGAATGGCTTAATTCATCTAAGTTGTGGATTTAACTTTTTTCTTTTAAATCTTGCCAAGGTATTAAAACATAAAAAATCTTAAAAGTAAATTATATTATAACAGTAGACATTTTAAAATACAGTGCTAAGGGAATTGTGACATCTTTATAAACTGATTTTCACAAAACAATCAAGTAAACAAACTATGAAATTCTAGATTAATAAACAAATGAAACAATTTTTAAAATTTAATCTCAAATATTTTCATGTCTCACAACCTCTTTGACTAAAAATAGTTAAAAATGTTATACAAATAAGTTAGATTACTTCTAAAAAAAATAGCTATGTTTGTTCAGCTACTCTTGATTTGGCACAACTATCTTGTAATACAGTTAGATATATTACGTGTAAAAATATTTTAGTCCCACCATGTTGTTACAGTTTGTGTCACCACATCCACTCATACTCTGACAACGGTGTATCTACACAATACCTCTGAATAAGGCTCCTACATAAGGTTTTCATGTAAAAATACACTACTTCTCCCAGGTTGCTTTCCATAATCCATCTGGTATACAGAGAGAACAGTTTTTCAAAACTTGTTTTAACAGTCTGATCACCAAGAAATCCATAAGCACTGTTTCCATCCACTTGATCAGTATATCTTCAAATGGAATAGCATGAATACCCCTGTGGCTTGAAGTATGTGACAGTTGAACATAAAATATGAATAGGTAAATCTATACTCCGTAGGCCTTGTTTCATTGCAAAGCCAGTATTCCTGTGGTTTAAAGTGTCCATAATAATGGTCTGATAATAAATAGACTTCATGTTGAGTACTTTAATGATCCCTAACTTAGCCCTGTTCCACTATCCAGCAATGATTATGAATCCTTTTGAAAAAATTTTGAAAAATGTACCATCTTGGAAATTGTGTTCACCCACATTGGTAAATAAATGGTATGAAATTTGTTATAGTCATCAAGGTACACAAATACTTCAAGAATCACCATGTACTGCAGTGTCCCCCAGCTAGGTACTGGTGATAGTTTTATACAGTTGATCTTCCTTTCCTGGATATATTGTGGAAGAAACTTATGTTCATGTAACTTTTGTTGCCTTTCTAGGTAGAAGTCCTTCTTATGTGCTATCACTTGGAGCATGTGGACAACTTTTGTATTCATGGATACTCACCTGTTACAATACACTGCAATTTGCTTATCAATGCTGAAGTATGAATTATTACATATCTCTTTTTGGTTGGTCCTGGTACTCTAAGTTGATTCATTTCCCTTTGTTTTCCAATGCCATTAAGTAAAATGGATATCCCTACTTTGGAAATTCTAAATCCTTGATCTGAACATATTTTTATGATCTGAGTGTATAAATATTTTGTTTGTATCAGAAAGAGTTGTTACATGTCCTTCCAAAAAAGCAGTCAATTTTAGTGGCATCATACTACCTACATAATGCCAAACAATGGCAAAATGTTCTGATACATTCTATTCCACCGATACTTTATATTGGCTGCGGTTTTCACAGCTTGCTGATTTGTAAATACAAATTGTTTTAATATAAAGTACTCAATATCTAAAACATACAATACTCACAAAAATTAAAGGATAATGAGGTGTGTTTAAATTTGTACATTTTTAGTGGTTTTATTTTCAAACTTAGTGTAAAGGATTACATTAATCCTACCTAGGGCTTAGAAGTTTATGCACTAATGATTTCTTATGTAATAGACATTTACAAGAAATTACCCATTTTCTCAAAGAGATTGATTAGGAAAGATGTTTACTGTTGAGATAATGTTTGGTTTATGTATTTTATTTACTGATCTTGACTTTTTGAAAAGTGTATGCAAGCTGTTAGAAACCAATTAACTGAAACTAAAGTTAGCAGATCTGTCGTACTGCTATAGGAGGGTTGCACCCAGACTGAGGTGGCACAGGTCATGGGGGTGTCACTACCTGTTAGTAGAAGATTGTGGAACAGATACCAGACGACAGGAGAATACACCAGGTGTTATCCTGCTTATACAGGAGCTCATCCATGTAATGTTGTGGTGTCAGAGAACTTCCATCCACCACATAGAGGCCTGTATGCCTCTTCATGCAGATGCCACTCCAGACCATGATTACCCCACACACACTTGCCAATCACTTGAAGATACATAGAATCATCTCTCATCTGTGAACAATACAGGGGTCCAGGTGACATGTTTCTGGGCAAATGCTAGACTGGCTGTTCGATCTGACTGGTATTCTGGACCTAGCCCCAGCCCCAAGGAGCATGTTACTGACTGTTGAGCATGATACATGCACTTTAGCGGTTTGCTAAAACTTGTTCCTGAAGTGCCTAGTGCTACTGATGTGGTTTTTAAGGGTTAAATTCTGCAGATTTTGGTTATCTACTACACCTGTAGCCCTTCTGAAACCCTGGTCTGACCTCTTTTTGACTGCACAAATGTTAAAGAAAAAGTAACTTATTAAGATTAACAAACTGAACAAAATAAGCCTTTAGTAGCTGGTAGGTCTTCCTCTGTTGTTTACAACTTTTCTGTACTCATACTGCTGAAGAAATTTCAGATGACTTGTTGGGGCAGCAAAATTCACTCCTGGAAGAGGGCAGCTTTGAGCTCCTGGATGGACATAGGAGTAAGTTGTCTGTCTTTAACTGCTCTCCCTGTGAGTCCCTTGCATGCTCAATGGGATTTAGGTCCGGTGACTTGCTAAGCCAGTCCAGTACCGCTGTTTTTTCATCCTGAAAAAAATTGCTACATGATCCTGGTGGTGTGAAGAGTTTTGGCGTTTTTTGTTAATTTTCTTTATATATGAATATTTAAATTTGCTTGGTACTGTTTACCTGTGATATTTCTAATAAACAAGTTTTGCCAATACTGAACGTGTGGTTTTTTTCTTCTAATTTTGAAAAAATGTATCAACACTTCATTATCCCTTAATATTTGTGAGTAGTGTAGTACATCTTTATACTACTATAATATCTTACACAAAATATCATTTCAACTACGATTATAGTTGTAACTTTCAGACTGATTTCCAACACTGAACAAAAGTGTAGCTATGTATATATTTTGCCTCTTCAAAAATTCCTCATGGATCAGTTATGAATGAAGCATTTAAACATAATTACAGTCTTGTTATGCTAAAAGATAATGATTTCACTGTATATTTATTTATTTTTACAAAATATATTGTGCAATATATAAATTTTGGAGGTAGCCATAAAAACTTAAAGATAGAGCCTAGATGACTAACTTGACAAATTAATACTGTATGACAATTCAAATAGTTCATACTTCCTAAAATAACGTTAAAATTATTGGCAAACACATTCTGTTCAACACATGAAAATTAATATCTGAAATCAGTTACTACTTATCAATAAGTGAATACAAATAGGAATTTCAAAAAGCTTTTGCCTGACAAACTAACCTTAAGTTTAAAAACAGTTCATACTCAACAAATAAGTTTTTAAATAGCTCTTTTGCCTGACAGACTTACTCTTTCATATAGTGACAATAAGGGGTCAACTCTGGCAAAATTGATTCAATGCACTCATCAGCTGTAATGGTCTTTTGGGATTTTAGATATTGACACAAACAGCACCAAAACAAAACACTTTCACATGAAGCATTCTTCTTAGGGATTATCTTTCTGAAAGAAAGTATTTATCGGATGACTAAGTTAAACAAACTTCAGCACTGTATTACTTTATTATTATGGTTTGAGATAAACATTTATACATATTATCAGACTTAACATTTTATTGAAGAATAATAATCATTATAACTGTGGCACTTTGGAAATTTTTTACATAGTAAGTTAAAAACATAAATGTTTACTTTTGTCAGGGCTATTCTTTCACTTACTGAGAAATTCATAAAATGCATATAATATATATACATGTATGCTCATAAGGCTAAGCATAAAAACAATACATTTAATATTTTGTAAATACCACATAACCAAACACATTTATAACTCAAGCTATTAAGTGAGTTCTTTATATGCTATCACTAATCATTTGCATTTCTTTATTCTTATACCATAAAACTGCACTGTAATTAAACATAATCAAAACTTAAACTGACTCTTCTGACAAAAGGTTGAAGTCGGCAACCAGTTCTCGTGGTGTGTGAAGTTTAAACAGTGTGTTCAAAACAAGTTGAGCTATTTCAGCTGAGTCCTGGACATCCAGACACCTCAAGAAGTCTACCATGTTGTTATTATAAAGCTTTAGCCATGCTGGGAGAAGATTCTGTTCAACTACTCTGCGGACAGCATCTGTCATAAAATAATTTAATAATAAACAATGATTCATTCAACAGTTTTGTAACCTATTAACAAATATTCATCATAATATTTGCAGTATTACAAAACATGATAGTTTTATAATCATGACAAAATTTATTACTATATCAAAACAAACAGAATTAATGAATTACTGTATCTAATTTAAGTGTAAGGTATTATCTGAACAAGTATTAAAATCATTATGCTGGTACTAGAAGACATGCAGAACAATAAAAATAAAAAACAAGAATCTATGTAATCATTACAACCTAAAACTAGAATTGACAATTAAACAATAAAAAACAGCAATCATGTAAGCTACATTAATCTCTTTAAGACTGCATCATTACATGTTATCTGTAACTCACTTCAAACCCAGGAAATGATTGGCAGATACTTATTTGACCACTCAATCCTTCCAGAAGAATTCAAACTTGCTGAGCAAAAATGCTTTTTTATTTTCAATTCTCATAGAAGTCAAACACTTAAAATATGTGTTTTGGTACTTTAGTATACACTTTAAGTTTACAATGAAATTGTTACGCACTTCAGTTTAACACTTGAGATGGCATCATCATCTGGTAACAAATATAAGCAAGTATTTAGAATTAATAATATGTAACAGTTAAAAGAGCTATAAAAGAAAATACATTTAAAACCTTTAGCATTAAAAAGCTTTTCAGTAATTAAAGTTTAGGCTACCTAACTTACCACAGGTTTTATTTAGCCCATTACGCTTCATAATGTTTTGGTATAAGTTATCAAAAGTCTGAACAAAACTTTATGTGTTGGACTTGCAAGCTCAAGTTATTGCTGAGAAACATTTAAAAGATACCTTTGAAGACACTTCAAGTTTGTAAGTAATCTTTGTATGTTGGACTACATGCATGCTTCAGTTATTCTTATAAAAGTAAACAAAAATTTCAAGTGCATACATACCCTTTATGTGACTCAAATATTTCATGAAGTTAATGCAACTCAAAACTATTATTTTCAAAGCAGATAGGTTGTCAAATGCTTTTAGATAATTTTTTACTACCACTTTCAAATAATGTGTTATATGTAAAATAATAATAAAAAAAAAGATGTCTTAGAAACAAACAAAAAATTTACTTTTCATCTAATTCTATAAACGTTATTACATACTTTTTCTTACATTTAATTCATCTTATGAAAAAATAAATAAAAATTACAACCCAATTAGACAAATCATGACTAATTTCTATTATTTTAAATTAATATTTCTTTACTATAGATTGTAAACCATTAAAAGTGATACATAGTGAAGGTACTACAATCAAATATGCATGTTTTTGTCAACAGCATTTTAAATATTCACTTTGGCTCCAGCTTACTATAAACCAAGGACATGAGTGGCAGATACCTGATCTATCGTGTAATCCTTCCTGAAGAATTCTAATTCGTTGAGCAATAGTCAATGAGCGAATGTGGACTTTTTGAGCTAGAAAACTATATGCAGCTCGACGTACCGTATCTTTAACATCTCTTGTACGTTCCAATATAGAACCTAAAGTCTTGGTGGAAGCCCCAATACAATTGAGCACAGCACGACGTACATCATGACAAGGGTCATGACTTAGATGAAAGAGATAGGCTACAAAGAAAAAGCAGAGAACTATATGAGCTTTGAAAATGCTAACCATAAAATATTTTATAATTTTCAGCTCTTAATCCTAAATTAAAACTCATTTATACAAAACAACAAAAGATAAAACAGTTCAACAAATAAGGCAAAGGTCAGTTCCTACCTTCAATCACCGGGCAATTTTTATTAGATGGGTCTTGTAACCTTGCAAGAGAAAGCACTGCCTGGATTCTTACACTAAATACTTTGTCTCGAAGTCTCTCTAGCATGGATTCATAGATTTTCTGAAACAGTTCATCATCGATTACAGCATCATAGCTCATGGTGCTCAGTATCTTGTTCACCAAGAAGCACACCCGGAACCTTACACCTGCATCCTGAGCATTGCTTGCCTAACAGTCAAAGTACACAGATTAACTTCTTCTAGCAATTCAAAATCCTTTGAAGTATTAGTCAAATGATGTAAAATTATTGAACAAATCACTATCAAAATCTAACTTTGAAATGTTCAATCCAAATGTGAAATGAATTTTGATTATAATTTTCATTTATTCATGCATTTTAGTCCTCACCTCAACAAAATTGTTTTCATGACCATACAGTCTATGTTTTATTTCTGTGATTGTGTACCAAATCCAACTCACACATAGTGCTTGTCACTTTGATACTATATGTGCTAATGTACACTAGCTTTGAAGATTAAATATATGTAATTATAATGCTGCATAAACATTACATGTCAATAATATAAATTACATAATACTCTTGTTACGGTGTAATACGAAAATACATCAAAAATTATCCTGTTAGTCTATAATTTATGTACTCACACTGAGCTGTTACAAAAGTTTTATAATGAGTTTATTGCAAATAATGAAGATGTTACTGATAATAAAGATAAATTAGACAATATTAAAAATCATCCAAGCTTTCATGGAAGGGCAGGGTTCATATACTTTCTCAATATCAAAATTCATGACTTTTTTTCCAGACTTCCATGTTTTCTCAGACTTGTATTCTAGTGGGTTTTGCTAGTTTTTCTATACTTGTACTCAGATAGACAGGGTATTACCAATAGAATATAAATGTTACAATGCCCACCCCCCTGACTTCATGCATATGGAAGTATACTGCAGCTCCCTAGAGGCTGCAAAAGAGATGTTGCTGCACTAGCAGAAACTATGTATTACATGAAAATCAACAGTTGCTGAAGTAAATATTCACTGAAAATAAATGATATGTGTACCTCACCTGTTTGTATTTTTAATTATTCTGAGTCCAAAGAGCAGCACCATATAGTTACATTCCCACACACAGTTCAGTCTATAAGCTTTCAGAGAAAGTAATAAATTACTGGCATGAAACTGTTAGGATATTCTGTTTACCTCCAACAGTTTGGTCAGGAAATGTCTTTATAAATAAAATAATGGCAACACTATTGGGCCAATTACAGAACAGTAAATGACAAGAACCTAGATGGTTTTTACATTAATAAAACAAGCAAATTAAATTAAAAATAGCAAATACATACATTATATATATATTGTTCTGGCCATGTAACTACTCCCATATGAAAATTTGGGATCAGTATTAGTTACAAACAACAGTTGTTAGAAGCTATGGTTCTTGACTATGCCATGTTCACATGTACAGTTCATATTCTGTTGCAATGCACATGGTGTAGCAATATATACATACACACACACATATATGTATGGCATTGTGTAGTGTAATATATTTGAGATTATTATGTTAAATATGAACAGTTTTTGTTTTAACTATACCCGTAACAGCCTTCTCTAACCCAAGGTACATTATCATATACTACTGGAATATGCATAATGTGTGTGTGGGGTGGGGGTGGGGGACTTCTACACTACCGAGCAACCTCATTCTCTTTACATATATGGTGCCCTACAAGTGCACTTCTCTGAAAGTTGAAACAATCAGTGACAAATATTTGATCTGATTTTCCTTGTCATGCAACATTAACACAAATTTTATGTTGTATTCCACCACTTTCATCAAAAATGAGCCATCTTAATTCACTGCATCATTTAAACCAGAACTTTTTGGACTTCCTGTGTTCACTGGATGAACTTTAAAAAAAAAGACATAATTAGCACAATTAGAAACTGACCCAGATTTTGCTGCTTACACATTTTTCAAATGTTCCATAGGCTCACATATAAGCTGTGAATATCATTAGTCTTTCTAAAATGACTGTCAGTAAGTTCAATACTCTTACATCACCTCGTTTACATCTATGGCTCATCATTGGGGAAAATCATCCTATCTATAATTGCTTGCCAATTTTATCATCAAAACCAGCAAAAATCTGAAATCTCTTTTTAGATCGTCAATGAAAAAAACGATTAAGCATGTGGAACAAACATCCATACTATAAAATGATTTTTATCACAAATATTAGACTTATTAAATTTAACCTTCTCTTGCACGGGCATCCTTTACTGAACGTGTTGTGAGGTTTTTAGTGACTTATGTTCAAAAGTTAATTAAACTACTTTTTGTTAATGTTATACCAATTAGTATAGCATAAATTCGTAACTAATAATCCATATTTTAATAGTATATTAGTTTTAAGATCATAATTTTATAAGGCAATATTTAAAAAATCCTGAATTTCCACTAGTGTGGAAAAATGTGATATTTGTTCTCTACGCATCCCCCCCTCTTCTGTAATTTATTCACCACCCCTCCAATAAGTATGAAATTTAATGTAAATTACTCACTATCAAATCGTCATTGCTCAGACAAAGTATAATTTTTATAGCCTTCAATCTTGTTTGGTTACAGAGCCACCAAATAGAAAATAAGACCCATCTTACCACACCCACCTGTCACATCCTCTCTTTCAGGAGTTATAATTTTCCTACAGCGAAAATGTATTTCTGACAGTTACTTACTTCCTCTCACATACATAGTTATTCTTGTTCAGTGCTACCCTCTATTTGCAAAATTTTTTTCTCTTGCCACAAGCCTTTCACTCCCACGCACCCCTCGATTCACATGGTTTAACTGATTCTCGCATGCAAATTATCATGCGATAATCCTCCAACAACAGTAGTGCTACATACCCACATGATTCATGTGACTTCCTCTATGCTATTCTATCTAACTATCACTTCGAGTTTTGGCAAGAACTTAAGCATTGGTTGACAGTGGAGAGGAAGGGTGGGAAGTGTTATTGGAAGTAAGTAAGTGTATGAAAATTATAACTTCCAAAACAAAGTACCTTACTTCCCCTCACATACATAGCTAGAATCTCACATTGAATAGGTAGAGGGACCGATGTGAGAAAGAAAGTAGAAGCATCTGAAGGACACCCTAATGAGGGAACCTTCCAATAAGAGGATCATACATGGGAGACCACACCACTTCCGTACCAGGTATACTCTTTGCCCAGGTGTGGAAATATTGACAGATCCTGGCAGAAAATTGTGAGGAACACATCTCATTGGGAAAGAAAACAGTTGGACAGTGATCCTAACCACAATATATTATAATTTCAATCTCCCTGATGAACAGAATATGGGTAAAATAAGGAATGTACCACAAGGTGTAGAGTGGCTAGGGCACAACAGACCATACACAGCAAGTCAACTTCGTCCAAAACTCAACTGCAAGGAACCAATATCCATGCAGAGGTAGAACAAAGATCAAATCATCGGTAAGTTAACTACAAGCCAAACCTCAACTTCCAGAAACTGACACCAATGCAGGGGAAGAAACGACAATCATACCATCTTCACCTCAAGTTCAGCCAACCTAAGGGAGAAATCCCAGAACCAATCTGTGAATAGGGCACATTTGAGCAGACTGAAATTACATACATATATATCCCACTCAAATTAAACAGACCAGAACCATCTCAAATTCAGTAAAATCCTCAACATAAAAACCTTGAGGGGTAGCGCAAGAGGAAGAAGCAGAGCAACCATCAAGTGCAACCACCATGATACAACACTGGGATAGTACACTCGAGGCAAATAGAGTGAGGGACCAGGGACATCCTGAACACATGTGTGAAGACTTATATTGATTGGTTCAGCACTAAATCCAAAACTCAACTGCTGGGAACCACCATCCATACTGGGTAGGATGAGTGATCCCAATTGAAAGAGTGAACTACTTTTATGCTGTTGCACTACATGGGTGAGTACATCATGTTGATTGGTTCAGCTCTAAATCCAAAACTCAACTGGGAACTGACATCCATGTAGAGGTAGGATGAGAGATCCCAATTGCTCAACAGGTGTGAAGTCACATGGTGATTGATTCAACTCTAAATCGGAAACTCAGTTGCCGGGAACCAACAGCCATGCAGGGGTAGGATGAGGAATCCAAATTGGCACAACATGAGTGGGGACAATATGTTGATTGTTCAGCTCTAAATCCAAAACTCAACTGCTGGGAAATGACTTCCATGTGGGGATAGGATGAGTGATCCCCATCATTATGACGGTGCACTCCAAAGCTGCAACATCCCCTCATACAAACTCCCAGAGAGATGGAGTATCCATTTGAAGGACATCTTGTAACCTATACCAGCAGAACACGACTGCCCTACTCTCAACTGAATGAAGTCTTTTATTGTGTATATCTTTCATTCAGGAGGAAACCTCCATGATCCACCACCCCAGTGGCTTGGAACTGGAAAGTGGTAAAGACTCTCTTACTCCAGTGGAAAAAAAAACTCCAATCAGCAATCAAACATACATGATGAATGGAGAAACCCGTAGGTAGGACAGGTAAAGGAGGGGAAGGTGCCAGACATGAAACATGAATAAAGATGGCAATGACTTGGGAAAGAAACAAAAGAGCAAACCTAAAAAAAAAAATAATAGCATCACAGATACCCCACGTGATGCTAAATGCACAGGAGTATCCACAAAAAAACGGACTGGTGCAAGAAAAAGAGCCAACCATAAGTCCCATTAAAAGTGGATGGTAAACAAATGGTACAAGACAGCATTCCACACCAGAAGATCTCAAAAGCAAAGAAACAACATGTGGAGGGAAAGTTGGCAAACACCCCAACATGGAGAGGAGGAAGAGGTATCCCACAAAAATCCCCTAGATATAGATGGAATGCCTAAGAAAAAGGTGTAAAGTAGACATTCGATAACTGTGCCATTACAATTCTAGACAATAATTTACATGTTTTGGAGAAATTTTCACTCAGAAGTTAATTTTGTTTGCAAAAGTTCAGGTGTTGCATGATATCCGGGGTTTTCACAAGTAGGATCTGGCATGCATTTAAATCGTAAGTTGGCTGGTTCAAGCCTAGCTTTGCCTCTTTTTATATTTAGCAGTTAAGACAGGAATACAAAATATTTGTAGCTTGGTTAACTTTATTTGATTAGTGATTAAAAATATAGTACACAAAAACACACAAAATACTCATTAAAATTTCACCTTACTTCAGTTGTTGTTCACTGTTCTGTGCTGCGCAGCGGGCATCCTTTAACGACATATGCATTTTCAGGTTGTGTTAGGGTATCGACCAGTTGTGTATTGTCCTTTTTCCTACAGATAATTGGTATCTTCAGTCTGTTTTAGCAAATGTGTTTTCATAATAATTTTCAAGTACAGATTTGTGCTAATTTTTTACTTATTTTACATGGACAATGGTAGGGTGTGAATGCACTTCTGTGTCTATAGCAGAAAAGTGCTAAAATTTAGGAGCTACTTCCACCTATGTTACAAATTAAATTCAACTAAACAATGAATGGGCAATCAAAAGAGGAAGTATTACAAGAAAAATAGTGGAATTGGACTCATGTAACTCCCGAAATTCAAAGAAATCGAGCGTGACCGACTGACACTTGGCTTTTATGATCATGATGAGTTTTATAATTTTTCCTGATAAGTGATTAAACAACAGTGAAAAGATTATAATTTAAAACAAGGAACTTAAATATATTTAATAACTGTATTTAGATTAATCATTGAGCTAACTACTAAGATACACTAATGCTTCAATTATCGCTGTTTTTGTTATCTGCAATTTTTTGCTTTCCCCAGATCACCATAGATAATCAAAGCACCGGTGTATATTTATTTACTTTCACAGCAACAAGTGCATGCTAACAATCACATACTATCCACAACCACTTCATAGTATTGCCTGAACTAACTGCCTTTGATCCCTTCTAAACACATGCACAGTGGGTGAATTGAGAGAAAGAAGAAAAACAAAATGGTGAAAAATTAGTAACATGTTGTGAAACCGCAGCATGTCATTCCTGAAAAAATATGAAAAAGTACTGAATCCGTCATTAAAATCCTAGAAACAAAGTTTGATTTAGGACTCAGAGAATGCAAAAATAGTTCTGGTCTTCCAAGAGTCTGGAACTGTTCTAGATTCGAGTTTTATTTAGCACAGCCCTATGCACAAATACCTGTTATTTTCCACCATTTTGCCAGGATGAAATTTTTAGTCTGTATGGTGACCTGGTGCCCAGGATTTGTTGAGATCGAGTGCAATCATATTCAACCAAATGTTACACTATACTAAAACGAAATAATAGCTTTCAAATATTTATTTATAGATATGGTTATTATATGACTTAAAAAGCTTCAGTTTTTTGTCCATTACTATATGATTCATATTGAAAAGCTGGAAAGAGTACAGTGATACTACTTTGCAGATGTTTGAAATAAAACTTTTGGAAGCCTGAAACCAAACTTGTTTGTGTGACATATTCTTTTCTAGTATAAATTTATAGAATGGTTTCACTGAGGATTTTGTGTGTATTCTTAGCTTAAATTAAGTTTATGTCAAACACGCATATGGATATAATGGGCTATAATTAGTTTTGAATTTGATGCCTTAGTTGTTTGTTTTGATGAATAAAGAGGGCAACATCAATAACCCAATTGACCTTCTGTTGCTTTACTTGTTATGAATCAGGATTAAGAGCATTGTAGGATCTATGTCATCACAGGAGTCTAAAAATCAATGTACAAGTAATACATTGGTTATAAAATAGGTAAAAGTAGAGAGGATTTTAAGGAAAGATAAAGCAGACAAAAGTTTTATAGAAAAATAAGGTTAAAGTAAGGTAATACTAGAAGAAGTCAACTAAACTTTTACAGTTTTTCTCATTGGGTAAAATCAGTCCTATCATATCACTATAGCTTAATTTTCCTCTATTTCTTTAGGTTGGCCAATCACAAGATACAAGTATGAACTTTCTTCATTTTGTTACTGATACAAAAGGCTCCTAGCAGTCAAAATAACACACTGATAGGCTATGAATAGATTGATCCTTTATCTGAAGATAAGAAAAATTAATTAGGGTAATAGACAATTTTTTTTAATAAGGTCACTTAAACAAAAAGGTAGGGCTGCTGAGAAGCTTGAAGTGTAATTGTAAATATTTCTACTTTATAATTTAGTATTACATGTATTTGAATAGAAGTAACTTAACAACAGACACACTCACATCAATACACTTACTAAAATGTAAGTAAAACAAGAAAAAACATTATGATTTAAATATGAATATTTTGTCAGTTTCCTTATTTGATTGCTTATTTTTGTGAAATAACATGGACCTGCAGCCAAAAACTAAGCTTGTTTCATGTTTATATGATGTATGCAATTATCAATACAATGAAAACAAAACTAGATACATATCAAAAATAAAAAATATATTCAGTTAATTCTTTAACACAATGTTCTTTTGTCAAGAATAATAACCTTTCTATATTATAGCATACACAAATGTAAAGTTGACCATACCTTAGTCTTGTAGATCAGTGTTTCTCAACCAATTGCATATATTTTAATTCAATTTGAGGCTATTTCTCAACAAAATGTTTCAGAAAGTTTTGTTCCTTATTAACATAGTATGAATCATTTAGCACATTTGTATACCTATAGTTACTTTGAAACATTTGTGTTCAAATTCTTTATTTTTCTTGCAGAGCTCTTTAGATGAGTTTAGCCCAGAGTTTTTTAGGTACCTGAGGTATTCTATGGTTGTGTCTGAAAGACACCCTTGTGTTGAAAGAACTCTGGAATTTGTATCAAAGTTTGTTGTCTCACTTGGTACTAAAGACAAGAAAGATGTTCAACTTGAGGAGACAAATGTTATTAAAAATGATGATGACACTGAAGAACTGGAAAATCCATTTCTCTTAAAAGTTTTTGAGTTTTTGCTTAAGGTAATTATGATTTCATTATTAAAAACATTGTATTGCTGTAAATTTCCTTAAATTATTTTACCTACCTTTAACTTCACTGACACTGACATTTGAATATTTACCCAAAAGTGGAAAAAAATATATATATTTCATTATTAACACTATTATTCATGACACAAAAGAACAGTGTGTTAAAGAATTAACTGAATATATTTTTTCTTTTGATATGTACCTAGTTTGTTTCATCGTACTGATAATTGCATACATCATGAGACACTTAAACCTTTAATGAGTTTTGGCTTCATTAATATCTCCCAAACTTTCTTCTGGTACATTTCAATGCAGCAGACTGACCTTTTTTTAAATATTATTATAAACAAATTAGATTTTTTTATGTAATTCAAAAATGCAGAGCTACAATTGTGTTCTATCAAGCACATAAAGAAAAAATGATGATTTGATTAATATTTAAAAATTTGTTAGACTATGATACTTATGTCTTTTGTTCCTAGTGTAGTGAAGTTTGTAATGTTCATTTCAGAACTAATTGTTATAAAAATGAAATACAAAAACCAACTTTAGAGTCAGAATGTCATTGGGCAGAATTGTTAACTTGTAGAACAGCTTGTTGATTGTGTGTGCTGATAGTTTGGCTTCTTGGTATGTTAGTTTATGAATGTGTATGGTTACATTCAGATGTGTTACTTGTCAATATCTTAAATTCAAATACAACATCCAATAGTTTTGAAAGGTTTAGTTAAGATAAAAACACATGAGAAAATTAATTATCAAATAATCATAATTCTAAACTTTTTGTTTTAACCCTTTCGCGACAGGCTTGGTAAAAAATACTTGACTTCATATACACATTTGCACACGTTAAGTATTTTGTACTATAACTTTAATGCAGTAAGTATATCTTCACAAAATTTGGTAGAATTTTAGTAATGATTACATGTTTTTTGTACACAAAAAATCAAATTTTTTAATAAGTATTTTTACTAAATATTTGTTTGTGAAAATATATCGAGTCTGTTTCATTACTAGTCTGAGCGTGAAATGATTTTCGTGTTATGATTATAAAACTATTCTTCATACCAAAAACCTCAAATATTATTTGTGTAATCTCTAAAATCTCCTAAATACATTTAAAACATTTGTTTTCAGTAAAACTTTATATTTTGTCTGACCGACAATTTGATCGACCTCGTAACCACCATAAAAAATTAGGAAATAAATATAAATTATGACTTTTCGTTCTGAATGACTACAAATTATAACATGAAAACATAGATGTTTAGACTAAATGGCTTAAATCTCATAACATTATACATTTATATATATATTTATTATTTTTATTATATTGACCTTTCAGCCGTCCCTGGCTAACAATTATAGATATTGTAATGACGCGGCGCACATGCACTCGTGTTACTGTATCCAATAATATAAAATTGACCTTTAATCTTTACAAAGTGGGTGTATTTTAGTAGACTACTATTTAGTAAAATA